>NW_024870793.1:1767500-1895000 GCF_019054845.1 Dipodomys spectabilis
GTCTCTGGACCTCAAATTCTTCATAGGTAACAATAGTTATCTCACAGGATTATGAGACCTGGATGTCATTAAACATGGTGTGGGTTGTGTCTTAAGTGTGTGTGCAACACTCAAACACTGCTGGGGCGAGTAAAAACTGGCGTGATGTTTACCATTTTACTTAACAGTAATACAACACCTACTACAAACTCACGCCTATAATCCTACTTATAAAAGAGGCTGAGGCCTCAGGATCTAGGTTCTATGTCAGCCTGGACCGGAAACTGGATGAGACTCATCTCCAATGACCTCTAAAAAGGTTGGAGATGGAGCTTCGTTCAAATGGTAGAGTGCTAGACTTGAGCATAAATCTCAGGACAGTGACCAGGCCCTGAGTTCAAGCCCTAGGGCCAACACACACACACACACACACACAATTTTGTATGTTCCTATCACGTCACTTAATACTTTTTCTCTTCCAAGCCCACCAGTTGTTGTTGTTGATGATGATGATGATAACAAGGACTTGCTGTGAAGCTCAGGGTGCTATTAAACTTACAATACCCCTGGGTACTGGGATTACAGGTATGTGTACCATACTTGACTTTACTCACTAACTACTTATAACATTTTTCTGAAAGAAATTCATTCAAATTCATGAAGATACTATGGCTTAAAGTAGTTCACACTAATTTTCAAGTGTACAAAATGTAAATAATATAAGTGGATATAGTACTATCCTACCACATGGTAATTCCAGCCAATACTCAGGAACCTGACACAGGAGAATAAGGATTTGAGGTAAGCCTTGTCTACAATGTAGGACTCCTTCTATAAAGGAAAAAAAAAGTATAAATATTAATCTACTATGAAACATACAATATGTTAAATTTATATAATGGAACAAATAGATCATTGTTAATGAAAATAAAATGGCTTTTACTAGAAATGAGGAATCAAATGTGCTCACCGTGTAGGTGAGTTAGAAAGTTCTTACCAAAAGCTACATACTTTTCTTGTTTTCTATTCTTCCAAAATTGTTTGCTTTCCAGAATCATGCCTTATCTTTCCTTGCTGGTTTCTTTAGCTTATTTCATACATGCCCACAGCGTCTTCAACTATCATTTATTTATGTGAAGAGCTTGCAAATATCTCTCTTCAGTCCAAACTTCTGGTATGCACCTCTCATCCATATATTCAACTACCATAAATACTTGTGAAACAGTAATCCTGTCTTTCTATTACTGGATATTAATGTGTCAGTAAAATTTAGGAAAATAAAGGAATAACATCAATAAATATAACTGATGATTGTAATAGTAATGTTAAACATTACTACAATGCTGATTATTTTCTGAGCAATTTAATATAAAGCTCAAGGAAAGCAACGTTTTTGAGTGCTGATATTGGGGTTTAAACTCAAGACCTTACCTTCTCACTTACACATTTTCCCTCAAGATCGGTGTTTTTCTCTTGAACCACAGATTCCATTCCAAATTTATTTTGGGGATTATTTAGATAAGAAACTCATGGTCTTTCCTTCTTGGGCTGGATTTAAACTTGGATTCTCAGATCTCAGTTCTCTGAGTAGATAGAATTACCAGTGTGTGCTAACAATGTTCAGTTTCAAGGAGAGGGCAAGTTTCTGATTTCAAGCTCCAGGAATAGCACCAAAACATATGACATATAAATATACTGATAAACTAGGAACCCAAACAAACCAAATGTGAGTATCTAGATGGGCGACAGACTTAATAGCATTATTATCACTATTACCTTTCCTAGCATTTTGAATAACCTGAAATTATGGATTAAAGTCATAGCTTAGTTGGTAAAGTACTAGCTAAAGAGCAACAACATCAAACACCAAGTACAAGTCTCAGTCTCAAACTTTAAATGAAATCTGAAATGATTTTTTCCTTAAATGAAAAATGACCATAGGATACCCCTGATACCTAAATGTATGGTTCAAAGAAGAAAATTGGAAAATGTTCAGGAAGACAGAATTTTAAATCTCAGTGATTACCATATGGACAGTAGATCAGACCATGTGTAACTTCATAATACATGCAGTAGGCTACATTAAGGACTTAAAAATTGTACACATTTACACTCCTCAAAAAAAAACACAACTTACCAGTACACTGGGAATTCACATATGTAATTCTAGCTTAGTGCTCTGCTACTTGAGCCACAAACTCCATTTCCAGCATTTTTGGTGTTTAGTTGGAGATAGGAGTCTCACAGATTTTCCTCCCCTGGCTAGCTTTGAAACAAAATCCTCAGCTCTTTGCTTACTGAGTAAGCTTGAACTGATACTCTTATTTTTCTATTCTATTCTTTTGCTTTTCTATGGATATTTAAGTATCATTTTGTTAAGTGGCAAAAAAACCCTGCTTTTGAACACAGCAGAGAAAATCAATGAAAATAAAAGCTGTGTCTGAATAGATCAATAAATGGATATATATTTTAAAAGACTGATCAAATACAAAATAACAAAACAGAGAAGAAACCAGTTGCCAATAACCAAAACAAATGAGTATTTTATCAGAAATCCTACCGTTATAAAATTTAAAAGTTCAGTAATAAACAACTTCAGATGATTTATTGAAAGATGAAACCTATCAAACCTACTTAAGGAAGAACGAAAAAAAATGGAATCTACACAAATTTTCTTAATTTACATTTAAATGCATTGCAATCTATAAAACTCTAGGTACTGATGAATTTATTATTGACTTTCCTAAAACTTTGAAGAGATCATTTTGATTCTACAAAAATATTTCCTTAGAAAGTGAGGAAATACTATTTGCCCTCTTAAAAGTTTCTCATAAAAAATATCTGGCTGAATTTCGTCTGGAATTATACTCTATGTACTGAGCAATTAAGGAGAATTGTTTCAGGACATTGAGTCTTCTAATCATTAGCTACTTGATCGTTCATTTACTTAGTCCTTATTTTTTTGTATAACATTTGAAAGGTTTTATAAAATCCATTAAAGATATACTTCTGAATTGGAAAACCTTTTGGAGGGAATTTACTCAAAGCAGAATGATATATTTTAGGCATCTCAGTATTTAGAGCTGTGAATATGAAATCCATGAATAGTATAACTTGCTTTTAAGGAAGTTTTTAATACATAGAGCATAACTAAGAAAAATTGTAGTTGATAGAGTAACTAAGGGAGGCCAGGACGTGGCCAAGTGCCTCTATAGGAAGACAAAAGCTTGGGATGTACTCTGAGGGAGAACTCTCCTGTCCTGTTCCGTCCTGTCGAGCTACTTGTCATGTATTGGGTGCCTGTACAGGGAGGGCTGGCACTGCTCTCACAGCACCATGAACATGGTCAGCTTGCCGCCATCCACGGCCAGCAGCAGAAATCAGATGAAGTGGAGCAGGGATTGGATGGAGGGTGGCCGGTGCTTGATGGATGTTGCTTCTGTGCATACATGATGAAGACCACAGACCTGGTTTTGTTTTCCAATAGAGAAACTGCAGCACTGCCTGAGCCACAAGTATGTCCACTTGCCATGGAAGCTGTGGACCTGGAGTCCTCCACCAGCATGTTGGCACAGCCCTCACTGTCTGTAGAGTGTAGAAAGTAGTATCAAGATTCCCAGTAGTTCGGCTCTTTCCACAGGGTCAGGGCTCAAAATGGAAGGAGCTAAGGGTGGCCCCGTTTCCAGGAACCCCAACTGGAACAGTTCAGGGCTCTGGAGAAGGGGTCCATCAACTGAACACCCAAACCAGACACTACATCCATTTCTGCCTACTTCAGGGACTCCAACACCTGCATGGACAGCTCTGCTGTGCTGTTTTGCTGGCCATGAGGGAAGAACAAAAATATGCTCCTGAGCACATGAGCTATTGGGCCTCAGAGGGCTTGCTCTGGGACATGTACCTGAAGAAGATGGTCCAGTACATTTGGTGTGCCCCATACTGGCTGCCTTTCTCCATGCAGCTTAACTTGCATGTGATTGTGGGCTTCATTGTGGGAGCCTTCCTGCTCCACCATCGCTACTGCCAATGTGGCCCAAATAGTATAATCTTTAGAAAGACTAGGCCAAAGCCTGAGAATATTAATGCAAGGAACTGGGTACATCAAAGAAGAGGGTGGGGAAAGGGTAGACAAATGAAGAGAGGAAGGGGCAGAATGTAGTCAAGCTCATTGGGAGAAAGTGAGGGAATAGAAGATGCTGTATGAAAGGAAATGTTCTCATCTGACTTATGCAAATGAAATCCCTCTACACAACCTCTTTAAAATAACTCTAATCAGTTGGGCACAGGCCACTCAGGCCTGTAATCTTAGCTACACAGGAGGCTGAGATCTGAGGATCTCAGTTCAAAGCCAGCCCGGGCAGGAAACTCCATGTCATCCTTATCTCCAATAAACCACTAGAAAACAGGAAGTGGCACTCTGGCTCAAGTGGTAGAGTGCTCACCTTGAGTGGAACAGCTGAGGGATAATGCCCAATCCCAGAGTTCAAACCCCATGCCTGACAATAAATAAATATAAACTAAATTAATTTGCTGAAAAGGAATTCATTGTTTATACTGCAAAACTAAGAAAAATAAGGGAATGGTGGGTCAGAGGGGGGTGTGATTATTGTAGGTGTGGCACAAATCAATATGCACTGTATTCATAAACTGCTTTTGTTATATGGCAACTTCTTTGTACAACTACTGAAAGATAATTGACAAATAAAAATAATAATTGAATAGATGTAAGATAAGGTACAGGAGAAAGAAATGGTTGATAGATACTTCTGATATAGAACAGGGCTTCCTATTACATTGGGACCCTGTAGAAGAACTCTACTGTTTTTGTAATATTTCAGAATAAGATGAGATTCATAAAGCATAGTTCATTATGATTTTTCAAAAATAATTTAAATAATTGTTAATAACCCAACAATACTAAATTCCTATATTATCTACATGAACAAAGGTAATTTATTATCATGGTTTGAAAGAAAAATCTATGGAAACACTTTAATTTTTGGTAAGTCGTGAAGCTTGATCTCTGGGCCTGGACACTACCCCTCAGCTCTTCAGCTCAAGGCAAGCACCTTACCACTTGAGCCGCATAGCCATTTCTGGTTTTCTGGTGGTTAATTAGAAATAAGAGTCTAATGCACTTGCCTGCCCAGGCTGGCTTTGAAGCGCAATCTTCTGATCTCAGCATCTTGACTAGCTAGGATTACAGGTAAGGGTCACCGATGCCTGGCAAAAATTCTTAATTCCAATTAATAAGCAGAAACCCAGAACTTGAGGCTTTGCTTAAAAGGGGGAATACAGGTAGAAAGTGTAAAGCAACTACTAGCAGAAAGGCAAGCAGAGAATGAGGGAGAAAGAGAGGGAAGGAGAGAAAAAGGGAGAGTAAGAGAGAGGGAGGGAGAGAGAGAAAAATGTAAAAACAAGAAGGAACCATGGGAGGAAACAGGCAAAAGAGGGTAATGAAGGTGAATATTATCAAAATATGTAGTATGAATATAGGAAAATATAATGGAGTCCATTATTTTGTACAATAATAAGACAATATATCTAAAAGAAATTCAAGTTTGAGAGCAAATTTCTCAATTTATAAGCTTTATTTAGACAGTGATGAGGACATATTAGCTGGTGGGGAAGATATTATTTACATTTCACTTAGGCCCCAAACACAATCTCTGAAGATGCTCCTGTTCTATCCAGGCCAATGAAGTGGCCACTGACAGTTTTTGCAGCAAAAAAAAAAAAAGTGTCATTCTGACAACCAATGAGAGATAATGGCCAGACATCTGTGGCTCAAGCTTGTAATCCAAATTACTCAGGAGCCTGAGATGTGAGGATCCAACTCAGGACAAGCAGGGAAGTCCCTGAGACACTAATCTCAAGTTAAACACTACAAATAGGAAATGGAACTGTAGTTCAAGTACAAAGGCTCCAGGACAGCACTCAGGTTCTGATTTCACCCTCAGGTCCAGAAAATACATACATATACACAGAGATACACAGACACACAGACGCACAGACACACAGACATACAAACACACACACACACACACACACACACACACACACACACACACACACACACACACACACAGAAAGTTAATTATGTATTAGAAAACTCAGTCATATGTCAACATTTAATGCTCACAAATGTTAACTTCCACTGATTTTCACATTCTCTTAAAAGGGACTATTTACTTGGCAGTTTGTCCTGCATTTTACAAAAGAATTTATAGTCATACTTCTTTGGCAGTCACTATCACAAATTAGAATGGCAGGAGAGGGGACGGAATGGGAAACTGTGTAGCTACTTTCCTTGTGCTCCATTGATAGTCTTATGCTTCACTATTGGAAAGACATTAGCAGGAATGAGATGTGTCTAAAATAATTTAAAACCATTGAAATGGCCACTGATCATGTATAGACTGATTAAGTACAACTTGACATATAGAGTGAAAACCACAGGTTGCTCTATCAAGTGAAAAGCAACCTATATATGATATAATTGGTAACATTTGATGTATGTATTTTATACTCATGGACATAGAAGTTTGTACATGCATGGGAACGGTTCTGGCAATATATATCTGACAATGGAATTCTTTTGGGAACGGAATATATGGTTGTGTAGATGGAGTGGGGAGAAAATCTTAAATCCTAGATTAGAATTATGACATTTATATACAACCAAATCTATTTCTTTCAAAATTAAAAAAAGATGTACTAGCATATGAGATAAGAAAAATAGCACATAAATCTGTAGTAATTTTTTCTCACTTTTTGATTAGCACACATTCTTCCAAGGATTTGATTTGTATCTTTATGAGACTCATTTCCTCCATCACTCTCACACATCTACAGACTTTTCTCAAATCAATGTCAACATGCTTTGTTGTTCATTTTTTACATGTATTAAAAAACTACCTATTTTGAACATGTTTTCCCACCTTTGCCCTCTCTGTCCTTCTCACTTCCATTAAAACACACATATAATAGTTTTTTAGCATTCCTATATCTCATTTTAATTAAATTGCATAACAATATTATTTAAGAAATTTCACCATAAAATTTTACAAACTCATATTGAGTAATTTTAATCATACTGATGGCCTGACTCTCCCTTTCCCCATCTAGCTTCCTCTTCAATATTCAATGGATTTCGGTGAGATTCCTTTGTCATCATTGCCATGAACAGATGCCAAATAACATTTATTTATCCTTCCCTAATCCTACAAATTCCCTCAAAAATTTCCAAACATATAGACATATTCTATAAATGTATTTATATATGATTCTCTATGTGTTTACACGTTTATCTTTTAGATTGTGTATTTACATATTATAGAAAACATGTGACCTTTTTCTTTCTTAATCTGGCTTAAAATCACTCAACATGATAGTCTCCATTTCTATCTATTTCCCTGCAAATAAAAACATTTCACTCATCTTAATGCATGGTGTGAAGTAGAAGGGAAAGGCCTGGCTGGGCATACACAATGGAAATCTGGTATCATGTAGTTAACATTTAATGCCAAGTGGCCAGAAAGATTACTGGTGTTAGTGCAGATGGAGGGAAGTGAGAAACCAACGGAGCCTCCAGTATGTCCAAATGTGCCTAGAGACCTCTTCACCTGGACAAAGAAGCTGGGGTGATAAGGGAAGAAATAACCAAAAAGTTTGAGCAGGGAAAGGTGATAAGATAATTGGGACCCACATGCCACAGCAAAGCCAGGTAACATGAAGAATGGAGTTGACACAGACTGGGCAAAGTTTAGGCCACTGGGGTCTTTGACAAAGCCATTGAAGGCTATCAGATAATTATTGATTGAATATAAGATAGTGATAGAATACAAATATAGAGAGTGGAAAATTATTATTGTATTTCAGTTTCCTTGGGTACCATTGTTATATACTTTGTTTACTAAGAAATTATCATAACATTGAAAAAAGAAGATAAAATGGAAACTGGTAAATCAACTGGCTGTGAAAGTCAGGATTTCAAACATATGTTTGACTTCTAAAATCCCATACAAGTGTAACAGTCTTACAAGGGAACATGGGAAGCAGATTCTGCTTTTGTGTGTATAGAAAGCACTTCTTGAAGCCCACCAAGCTTGAAGCTTGTCACACCAAAGACTGGGTTCTCAAATCCCATGAGGAGATATTGTCACTAGAATCTTCTACATAGGAGGCTCAATGCAAATTGTTCATTTTTGTATTGATCTTTTGCTAACTGACCTTAAAAAAGAAAAGTAAAGCCTAATTCTGTTACCAAGATAAAGATCTCCCAGCCAAGAGAAGCCAGGCTCATATTCTTTCTGGCTGCCTGGTGATTAGCCCATTGGTTGCACTTTTGTCCTTCTGATATAACACTTCTGTGAGGTGTTACCCTGCTTTGAGAAGGCAAATCCTTGTTAGAGGCATGATTAACTTTTGAGGACAAGGATACATTGGTTAACCTTTTCTTCAGTGGCATTTTAAAGACACAATGAGAGTATTATGGTTCAAGACCATTCAAGGAAATATTTTTTTAACCAAGAAACCTATCTCAATCAGTATTCGCTAGATGTAGTGGCATACATCTGTCATTCCAGTTTGTATGGGAGGCATAACTAGCAGGGCTACAGTCAACAGCCCAGGAAAACCTACAAGAATCTACTTAAAATTAAGTAATATTAAAAGGTCTGTCAGTTTCGTGCTTCCCTAACAAGTGTAATTTCATATGTGGCAAATCTAGGTACACTCTTCCACAGTGAATTTATAGAACGACCCAGGCTCAGGTGTGTTCTGAATTTCCACATCTTACTTTCTCAGTAGCCCCACCCATTCCAGCACACACATGGGGCTGGGATGGGCAGCTTCCTCTGTTGCTGGTAGGGGTTGATGCTTTATGCAAGCAATAAATTAGTAAACATACAAACTCCCAAAGAGTATTCTGTTTTCTTTTCCACTCTGCTTCCATCCATCCAGTACTCTGCTGCTCTGCCTCTCCAAGGTTCAGAAAATGCTGGTCCCTCCTCCTGGACATTCTCACATTTGATCTACCTGGAAAATACCTGTTCTACTTCCACAACCCTCACAGGATTCTACCTGTATACGTTCTTTCCTGTATCACTGTACTCCAAGCCCAAGATAATAATTCATACTACTCTTTACCTTTGTCCTTCCCAACAGTCTTCTTGGCCTGCTCTGGAATGTTGTGTAATTAGGTACTATGCATACCACTACCCTTTTACATTCTTCAGTTACCTAGAGCAAGATATGCTTTCTAAAGATATCTTCCAGTATAGAACAATACTTTGTAAACACTGGCCATGGTATCAAACTAAAGGCAGTTGAGTAGAAGTGTGTATTAATCACATAACATTCCTGCTATGTGTGATGCTACACATTTGTAATCCTACCATTCAAGAAGTTGATCCGGAACATCATGAGTTCAAGATCAGCCTGGGCTACAATAGGTCTCAAAAATAAAAGGACAATCCTGCTTTAGTAAAGGAATTATTTTGAGGAACAACACATCTAAATGAAAATCTAAAAGGACAAACAAGGTAACACATAGCACCCTATCAATGCTCCACAGCTTACTCACCACCCACCATGAGAGATTTCCACCAGCCAGGAATAAATCTTTCAGCACAGCACAAACCAGAAACAAAAACACCCCCAGAATAATTCTTGAAACCAATTTTCCCTTAAAAACATTTCTGATAAACAGGATGAACAACTTTTAGGCCCAGTACTACCAATAAAAAAGGAGAAAATGAAATATATAAAATTTTAAAAATTACAATTAGTGTAGTGGCACACCCATGTAAAATAGTTACTTGGAAACCAGAGTTCAGGATTGCATAGGGAACAATTATCAAGATCCCCGTCTCGGCTGAAAATGTAGCTTAGTGGTAGAATGATTGCCTAGGATGCATGAAGCCCTGGGTTTGATTCCTCACTATCACACAAACAGTAAAAGAGGCTCAAGTGGTAGAGCTCTAACCTTGAGCAAAAGAAACTAAGGGACAGTGCTCAACCCTGACTTCAAGCCCCACAGCTGGGAAAAAAAGATCCCATTCTCAATCAATAAGTGCTTCCAGGTATGTATGAGAGGCATTCTAACACTGTGTTCTAACACAACCTAGGGAATCCATGATATTCATTCAAAAGTAACTGTTATAAACAGGGCTAGCTGTCTAACACTTGTGTAACAAGTGCAAGGAAATGAGTTTAATCTAGGTACACACGTGCTTGGGTACACACATAGAGTCCTACACAGATATTCGGATAATTGAATAATAGCATATGCACAGCAGTGGGTGAGAGAGGAACTCCACACCTTCTAGTAGATATGTGGACTGATCATAAAAACAAAAATATGCATATTTTTTCTTGATGTGCATATTATAAAATTATATACATGCTCATATGTGTCTATAAGTTGAATACATTAAGCACCTATATGACTCTGTATGTTACATAAGCACTGAATAAAGGAAGAAAAGGTTCAAGGTTACCTCAGAAAAATTGCTGAGATATGCCTCTGCTCTCAATATATTTTCTGGTTAATTGGAGACAATCTTACAGACTTTTCTGCTTTAGGGAGCTTCAAACTACAATCTTCCAGGTCTCAGTCTCTTAAGTAGCTAGAGTTACAGGCATGCCAGACTAGAGATATAGCTCAAGTGGGGAGCATCAACCTTGAAAGAAAAAGTTAAGGAAGTGAATAAGGGCTTGAATTCAGGCGCTAGTACTAGGGTATGTGAGCACACATATGCATACACATACACACTCACAGATTAACAAGAATGAAACTCTGGTCACCCAGCTATATTTGTATACTTTAAATTACCTGTAGATTGTGGTTTAATAATCTAATAATACAGAAATGATTCCTCAAGCTTCCACCTCTTTATCACATTAGGTGTCTTAATTACCTTATCAGGGTTTTTCCTTTTCTTTTTTCTCTTGTGTGTGTGTGTGTGTGTGTGTGTGTGTGTGTGTGTATGTGTGTGTGTGTGTTATACACACACTCTGGTATATGTATAACAATACTGAGACTTGAACTCAGTGAATTGACATGATGCTATTGCTTCTTCTCTCAAAGCTGTTCCTCTACCCCTTGAGGCACAGAACCACTTCCATCTCTTTTGGGGAGAGAAGTGTCCCACGCATTTTCTAGGCCAAGTGGGGCTCAATCAGAAGTCTTTATATCTCAGCATCATGAGTATATTTTTTTCTTATGTGCTAAAATCATCGGGTAATAGTCATACTTAAAATTTAAAAAAAACCCGCTGGGACAGCAGTGAGGGCTTGATTAATGCCCTAGGACCAGCACAAAAAATAAATGCAGTTTCTTGTGATTATTTCAGTTTACTTATTGCTACCTCTAGGATTATCATCTATGTCAAGGGTATCTGGAATGTGACTCCCTCCATAGATAAGGGATCACTCTAATTCATTCAATCAATCAAAAGTAATTGTAAATCCTCCATATATTACCTGTGTAATATCAATTAAAATTGTTAATAACCAATAAATTATAAAAAGGGTGGACAAAAAATCCATTAACATCCAAGATTTAATTCATGCTATGACATTTTAGACCTCACTCAGGAGTTTTTTTAAAACATATTTCTATCACTATTGGTATTCTATCCACTGTGAAACTGAGGAACTGAAACCATACACTACCTAACTTAAAGGCCTACATCAAGAAACAATTAGATAGCAGACATTGATACAAGGAAGCTGTACATTGCATATTCTCATCAGTCAATTAATACTAAAAGCAATGGACACAGGCCAACCTGAGCTGAAGCTGAATATTTTGTCTCAAAAACAAAAAGTGAGGGCTGAGAATGTGTCTTAGTGGCAGAGTGCTTGCCTAGCAGCCAGGAAGCCCTGAGTTTGATTCCTCAGTAAGATATAAATAGCAAAAGCTAGAAGTGGTAGAGTGCTAGCCTTAAGCAAACAACGCTCAGAACAATGCCCAAAGCCTGAATTCAAGCCCTAGGACTGGATAAAAAATGGTTAAGGCAGGAAGCAGAGAGAAAGAGAGAAGAGGAATGGAATTATTTGTCTGAGCCTACATTTTCTTAGCCTTCATTATGTTTTCATTCTATTGAGTAGTCAACTAACTAGCTTCCACTGAGTCTCTGAATCTTGGGTTATTCAGAGTTCAGAATCTTAATTTTGGTGCTGTGGATTTTGGTAAATGGAAGAGCAATTGCTGGCAAGTGCCAGGCCCTGGGTTTTGTTCTCAGATTTGAAAAAAAAAACTATTAAATCTTATGACTTACTTCACAGAAGAAATAAATGTATTCACTCATTCATGGACGCACATATTGATACATTTTCGGGCTCATTTGAGAAAATTTACTATGAAAAAGCATAACAAGTCACACACTGATGGTTCATGCTTGTAATCCAAGCCACTCAGGAGGCTGAGATTTGAGGATCATGGTTTGCAGTCAGTTGGTGCAAAACCATCTATAAGTCTCTTATCCCAACCAGTAAAAGACCAACCAGCAAAAAAGCTATAGCAGTGGCTCAAGCAGTAGAATGTTAGCCAAGAGCTATAAAGCTACAGGGCAACACCCAGTCACTGATTTCATGTCCCAGCAGAACTGGCAGAAAAAAAACGAACTCGAATTCAAAATAGCTTTATTAGGTTCAAAATAGTTCATAATCATTGAGAATAATTTGCTATTTGGGGCCAAACAAAACAATCATTTTTCTACTAATGACACAGAATAAAACACTCCTTAATTAGTTCTAAATCATGTAGGATTTCACTATGTGGAAATGTACCTTTTCTAATGATAGCAGAAAACTTCAGTATTACTGTATATATTATATCCCAGGACTGTAAAACATATAAAATTAGATTTGTGCTCCATGGACCAAGTTTCATGATTCATAAAAGAGTATCTTCACAGTACTTAAAGTTTTTATATGCTCTACACTGATCCTTTTTCCATACTGTATTATTATTGAGCACAACATAATTGTTAGTAAGCCCTGCCTTTTCATTGGAAAATTCCCAATGCTGAACTTTCTAAACTTTCCGTTCTTTTATAAAGCAAATAAAACTATGATGGTATGTGAATATCATCAGTAGAAAAGTAAGTGAATGTCACCTCTACAATGCTCTGGACCTGCTTGATCATCTCACCCAGCTGCAGTTCTGTGTTCTTTCAGGCATCCTTTCAGGCTGATTGATCTTCTTAGTGCCCAGGTTAGGGTGCCCAGTAACTTCCCTCCAGTCTCCACGGTTAGCTCGTGGTTGTTTCTTCATTGCAGAAAATAGATTTCTCTATTCTACAAAAAAATTAATGTGATTGGGTCAAGCCTCTACTGTCATAAAGATTTTATTGTACGTTAGTCCATATTTCCTCAGAGAATTCCCTAAATATTCAATTAATGGGAGGAAGGGGCTTGGAGGGAGGGAGGGAAAAGAAGACACTATACAAAAGGAAATGTATTCATTATCTGACTCATGTAATTTAATCCCTCTGTACATTCTCTTTATAATACCAATGTAGACATGGCCACTTATTCACCTAACAAAACTAATATGTTACACATATTGAGAAGACAGTATACTCCCAAATAAAGTGTACTTAAATCATGTGCAAGGCCGCTCTGGCCCCTTTGCCTCTGCCACGCCTGGTCCTTTTGTCCAAGATGGGGTGCCAAGGGCACTGCCTCCTGGGCTTCAAGACCGCTGCTGTGAGAATCTGTGGGCCACAGGTCAGCATCTCCAACACCGAAGTTGCAGAATGGGGCGGGTCAGCGCAGCTTGTTATGGTCCACAATTCTGCTGCAGTGTGAAAAGGAGGAGGGCTGCAAATGAGGCCTCTGGTGCCAAGCACCCTGCTAAGGCTAGAGTCCTTGGAAAGCCATACGGGAGCAGGGTGCAGCCACCAGGCTGTGAACCTCCAAGCTGGCAGTGGAGACCAGACAGCAAGGCCTCAGAGACCTGGGCACCTTGGCTCACTGCACCACACCTTGTCCAGTGCCTCGACCTTGCAGCTGCTGCCTGAGGTCTGGTCTTTGGGCCCTGCCCAGCAGCTGGGAGTACCAGATGCTCCTCAGCAGCCTGAGCCCCCCGCTGCCAGCTGAGCACCCAAGGACTGGATTCTCCACCAGGTCAAGCGCCTCAGGGAGACAGTCAGTGACTGTACACATGCCGACCTCATCTGGGTGGCCTGTGTGAATTTCTGGCTGCCTGCAGGATAAGCAAGAGGCCTGGCAGAAAATCCTGGCCGGCCAGCGGCTGCCCTAAGCCCCTTCGCTCAAGGTGGAGCCCATGCCCCTGCGATGCAGGGACAATGGAGGTGATGGCAGGCAAGGAGATGCAGCAGCAACACCACTGCTACCTCCATGCAGCCCACAGAGACCCCAGGGCTGCCCGTGACATCAACCCCCTGGGCTGTCTGCTCCTGAACTGAGGCTGCCCATACAAGCAGTACTCACTTTCCTCTATGTATGCCCTGCCCCTGCCCAATCCCCAGGTGTCACTGCCTCCTCTGCCACCTTTGTCCTGGACACTCAGCTGCCATAAGTGCCCCTCATAGAGTTCATAGTGGTTGAGGGCGCTTTTGCAGGACAGCCCCCAGGAAAGAGTGATAGGAGACTTGAGTCTGTGGAAAAAGGTATTCCACACATATTTTGATAGAATATGAAATCAGATGAAAACAAAAATTATCAAATTTTAAAAAAGAAATTAACCATGCATCAGTGGCTCACAGCTTTTATCCAAGCTCCTCAGAAGACTGAGAGCGGAGGATCAAGAGTGGAAGCCAGCTTGGGTAGGAAAGTCCCTGAGATTCTTATCTCCTATTATCTACAAACAACAACAGCAGCAGCAGCAGCAGCAGCAAAACCCCACAAGTAAAGTTGTGGCTCAAAATGATAAAGTGTTAGCCCTGGGCATGAAGCTCCAGGACAATGCCCAGGCCCAGAGTTCAAGCTTGATGATGATCCCCCTTCCCCAACAACAACTACAACAAAAATAACAAAAATAAAAATTAAAAAAATATTCCAGTGACATCCTCTAGACCAACTATATGTTAAACATCTTGCATAGTATCCACATGCTCACTAGGAGTGTGCTGTAATATTCTAGGACAGGGTCAACAAACATGTTTTGTAAATAGTGGGCCATATGGTCTTCAATAATAAATACTCAACTCTGCCTTGCATCATGAGAACATACAAAAGTTAACGTGGAAATGGAAGGATGAGGCTAGGTTCAAATACAACTTTATTTATAAAACTGGGAGTGTCTCATGTTTGATTACAATATTCTGATTCTTGATTTTAGGTTACAAACACCAGTCCATAGCCAAGATCCAGAATATTCCAGTAGTTTGTTTCATTTATTTATATTAATTACAGAAGATGTAATAATGTAATTTTAAAAAAGAAAGCACTCAATTGCAATACAATATGTTCTATTTGATCACCTGATCTGAAGAACTCATCTACTTACAATAGTCAATTGCTAGATTTTTCAGATTTACTAAAAATAATTTGCAAAGATCTTAAGGTAAACAAAAAAATCTAGGAAACGTTACTCTGACATATTATGAAAATATATCCCTAACTCGGTTCTACTTTTCAATAACTTAGAGCAAATTGGGGAATCCATCCAAGAGAGTGAAATTCTGAAGAAAGACTTGTCTTCTACACACTGCACTGCAGCTCCTGGATAAGAAACCAGGGATCACCAAATATCCACACTGCTTTTCACACTGTAATTCCCCCTCAACAGACTACCAGCACATAGAAGAATTTTCACCAAAACCTGAGTGCCTCACTTCTTTTGTGTATTTATATGCACTATCCTAAGGCTTGAAGTCAAAACCTTGGTTCTGTCCCTGAGCTTTTCACTGTAGGCTAGCCTTATACCTCTTCCAGCTTTCTTTGGCAGTGAATTGGAGATGAGAGTCTCACAGACTTTCCTGCCCAGGCTGACTTTGAACTGAGATCCTCAGATCTCAGCTTCCAATTAAAGGTAGAATTAAAGGCATGAGCTACCAGTGCCCAATAAACTTCCCTACTTTTCTTGATTGTTTTTATTTTGTTTGAGATCAGAACTTGAATTCAATATCTGACACTTTTTCTCACTAGGTATCACTCTGCCACTTGAGCCATATATCCAGCAATCATTATTTTAAATAGCTGGAAATCATTAAATTTTCTTAATATAGTCTGTACAATTACTGTTGTTCTAAAACACATCCTAATCAAAAAAGTCTTATTTATGGACTCTAGAGATCATCTGAGCAAATTCTCATAATATTGCTTCTAATTGCTTATCACTTTAGGAACATGATTTTTTAAATTATTGTTTTACATAGCACAGTTGTCATTAAACAAAGCAGTTTATGAATACAATATGCCTTGATCAATGCCACCACTTTCAACATTCTCATTAATCCCTCCCCTTCACACACCTTCCCTCACTCTTCTCAATTAATGGTAGGATATTTACTGGCATTCTCTCTGCATTTTCCCCCTTTCCTCCTTTTCATTCTCCAACCTTTCCTCCCTTCACCCTACTTTTGACTACTTATGACCCTATGATCCAGCAACTCTACTCCTGGGGATTTACCCAAAAGATTACAAACCAGGATATAATAAAGCTTTCAGCACAACCATGCTTAGTGAATCAGCCCAAATGCCCCTCAAGAGAGAAATGAATCAAGAAAATGATGAATATTGACCATTTGTAACTCTCATATCTCATTTTTTCTGCTGGTATCATTGACATTGTATAGTCTCTGTACTGCAGTGAGCAACACGTAGAAACTGAGGTAAAAGATTTTCAGTGTTATCTGCCAGCCATAGATTCCTTGATGTGAGTTCTCTGCTCACTCTCTTTGTCTGTTCATGCCTTTGAGTGCTGACTCTACAGATTCATGTGTACTATTTGCTACACAGAAAAGAGATGAACCACTTGTGCATACATATATATATATACATACATATATGTACATACACAACACATGCATATATGCATGCATATGATTATATATTGAATACTTAAGTACATTTTTATCCTTTCTAGAATTGTGGAGCTAGTAAAAATCACATGCATTTTTCTTCCTTTTCAATTCTTTCAAAGCCTAAAAAACATTGTTTCTTTTGAGTAACTAATTTTAAAGAGAATGTCACCATCTGTCACCTGTCAGTGGCCTTGAAATTAAATGTTCAAATGGGACAATGGCTTTTTGGTGGGAGAGGGGAGTTTTGTATTCAGAGGGTTTTGTACTCAGAAGATCTGTGCTTGCTAGACAGGACTTAGATAGTACAACAGCTAGCAGTCAACTCCTTTTGACATACTTCTAGACATTTTGTTTATGTGAGGTCTTGAGCTTTTTGCCCAGGGCTGATCCTAGATTGATTGAGACCTGGCTACCTATGCCTGTCACATAAGTAGCTAGGATTACAGATGTGAACCACTATGGCCAGCTCATTTTTTGAGATGGGTGTCGTAGCAGTTTTTTCTCTGGCCTGGCCTTAGACCATGATCCTTTTTTTTTTATTTCTGCTTCCCAATCAGGTGGTATTACAGATGTGGGATACTATACTTAATGCACTTGACACCTTTGTAACTAAAATTTCTTCTAAAATTTCAAGCAGGATGTAAGACTTTTCATACTCATTATATGTAACCATGAAGAATACTAAATAAGACATAATAAAGGGGTTATAATTTAGATTATTTTAGTCACAGTGATAAAAATATCTGAACACTTTTTAAAATTTTTTGGAAAGTAGTATCTTGTAGGACCAAATAATGCATCTAACTGTGATCTCAAGCATCTTTTATTTAATAGGATTCCATGTACTTGGTGCCATTGGTGGTTCATCACTCCCAGGTGTTCTACAACCTCTATCCTCTCATAGCATTTGCTTTCAATATCATCTGTGAAGGTGTTCAGCTGAAGCAACAACTGGCTATCAAAGCCCACTGATTGCTATCCATTCTTTGTAGTGCATCTCCATTCAAAAACCCCTAAAACGCATGCCCAAGGAGCACAAACACCAATATCCTGAATGGAAAACTGTCCCATTGAGTGGATTTCCCCCTAGTAGATGCAATGCTCACAACATTAATCACTGTGAGCAGCATTTTTCTACCCTTTCCATGTCCCATAAGGATGCTGCTTGGAGTGGAGGTTCTGGCCATTACACATTTGTGAAAAGGAGGACATACGTCAAACAGATTGAAAAGTTTGAGGGTGTACAAAAATAGATGGAAGCTACAAGTCATTGGAACAAATATCAGGACCCCTCTCTGGCCAGGAGTTCCTCTGAGAGTCAGTTGGGAGAGCTTTGCAAGTTTCTAAACTACCCTGAGAGCTCATGGAAACAATATCCTGGGAAACAGAAATTATGTACTCCAGACAGACTCTTTATGCCCTTAAGGAGTGTCACAAATATACACAGCTTCTCTGTTCCTTGGGGGACTGTCAAGACTCCTAGAGAAGCTTGGATAACTCCAACTTCTATACTAATGTGAAAACTGCACAAGGCCAACCTTCTTTTTGTTGTGCTTAGTAATTGTGCACTTTTATCCAGGAAAGTTCTGGCATTTCCTATGCAGACATCTGAGGGGAGCATAAACAAGTGTTAGGTGTTTTGTTACTAAAGCTTGCATAGAGTTTTTTTTGTGGGGGGGGTTGGTCATGGGGCCTGAACTCTGAGCCTGGGCGCTGTCTCTCAGCTCTTCAGCTCAAGGCTAGCATTCTACTACTTGAGCCACAGTGCCACAGCTTCTGGCTTTTATTTTTTGCTTATGTGGTGCGGAGGAATCGAACTCAGGGCCTCATGCATGCAAGGCAAGCGTTCCACCACTGAGCCACCTTCCCAGCCCAAGATAAGTTTTTTTAATGTGCTGATTCTGGGGTTTGAACTCAGGGCCTCAGCACTGAGTTTCTTTTTCCCCAACGCTACTAGTAAAATTGGAGCACAAATCTCTTGAAATTTCTGCCAAACAAACTCCATAACTAAGATCTCAAAGACAGGTAGAAATGCAAGCATTAGTCACTTAAGTATTATATCATGTACTCAAGTTAGAATGTGACAGGGAATAACAAAAATATCTATTGATACTATTATCTTTGATGATGAAGCCATTCTCCTTCTCCATTTCCTCAAAGCCTGAAAGGTCATTTAAAGTAATAACATGGCTCCTTTATCTTCAGCATTTCTAAGGGTAAGTACACTGCCCACAAACAACTAGTTTCATGTTCAATTATATACACACAAAATGAAATATCATGGAGAAAGCAACACATATATATTTGCAAAAAGCTAAAATGACTTCTTCCTTATTCTCTTACTCTCAAAAGATCATTTGCCATGAAATAGATTGTCCTTGAAAAAATCGTGTTTATTATGTCAGAGTTAGAGAGACAAAGACATATGTTTTCTCTCTGTGGAAGTTAGATCTAAATTATAAACATTCATGAAAAAACATATTCAGGGTCCTAGGCATACATACAAGCTGAATAAATTCTGGTATACTCATGGAAGATTGAAAGAGTGTAACTCCTTTAAACAACTCAGAGTTTAACAAACTGAATACCAGGAGGCTGAAACATGTGTTCCATATGTGGAGAGTGGGAGGAGGTCAAGGGGTAGAGGATGGTGATTAGAGGGAGAAAAAGTGGGTAACCAAACACAGTCCTAATAGTCAATGTATATCCGTGAATATAAAACCAGGTAACTTGAGAACATAGAGATGGGGTTGGGAGATATGTGGAAGAAGGATGAATGCAATGACATTGATCAAGATGCATTGTATTCAAAAAGTGACATGCTGTCGGTAAAAGTCCTTTGTAAAAGAAATTAAATAAGAAAGTCATATAAAAAGTAAGTCACACCCCATGTCTACTGGCTCAATTTTCCTCCTCCAAGTGATCTGTGAAAAGAGCTCAGCTGCTTTCAGATAATTACCTCAAGTTTCTTCAGGAGGAATTTCATTTGCACTGCAGAACTCAGAGAGTGCTCAGGCCACATCTCTATGACTTCACCTTCCAAATCCTTCATCCAGGTCATCATTTCTGTGACTCTCCACATGATGGAAATTTCTCCATCGGAAGCCGCAGCAAGAGAATGATTTTCCCTTAATTTCTGCAGTTGACAAGACAAGTCAGGATATCACAAAAGAGTTCTCATTTGATAAAAGGTCTTGCTACCATAATTATGCAGGTTACCCACAAACCCAACACAACATTTAACCTTAAAATACATGACCCGCCCCTCCCATACCCAGCAATGATATAAAACTTTTACATAATGTAGCACAGTACCAGATACTATGAGAAAAATGTAAATCTTATTTTGCCCTTAAGAAAGATCTCATTAGAGTTCAGTGAAGTAACTAAGACCTAGATTAAGTGATGCCACAGAAAAATAGTGTCAATAAAAATTGTTGAATTGGAAAAAAATATTTTAGAAGATTTGTCAGCTAACAATCAAATGCTGATTCAAATACCAAGATCTCCCTGTATCAGTTGAAGCACTGGTGGGCTTTGGAGAAAGCATCCCTAACATCAAACCCAGAGCTTCCAACTACACTGGCTACAGCAGAAAGGGAGTCAGGGCAGAATCCTAGCCATAGCCTTCCTTTTCTTAGATTCTCTATAGCACATGCTCAGGCTAATTTGGCACCATGAATGTGTGTTCTTGCACATTGTGTACACACATAAACACAAATCCTCCCACATAATTAGGATCTCATGAGAATTTAGATGGGAGCCCACTTATCTCAAGAATGGACATGAGATAATGACCTATGAACTTGGTTAGACACTGACCAGGAAGATGGAGATCTGGAGGTGAAGCTGAAGAATCCCTTGAACAAGACCTCTTTGTAGCAGGTGAAGTGCTATTTGAGGAGGGTGGCAGAATCCCCAGATTCAAACCCATAACCAAGTCTATAGAGGCCAGGAAGGGACGTGGGGCAAACACCAAGCCCTAGCCTTCCTTCTCTTAGTCCCACTGTAACACATTATCAGGTAAATCTGGCAACAGGTAAATGAGAACCTGTGTGTGTGTGTGTGTGTGTGTGTGTGTGTGTGTGCATGCGTGCGTACACACACACACACAAACTTCACGCATGATTCTGTACACTCTGGGGGATAGGGGCCCCCTTACCTCAAAACAGGGGCTTCCTGAGGGTAGCACATCACTACAGTCAGTGTATGAAAAGTTTGGTGAAGGCAGCAGACTCAATGGCTCCAGCCCCATCGCCACTCTCAGTTGACACATGGACGCAAGCAATCCCCAGCTATGCCTGAGAAGAAAGCCCAGGTTGTCAAACAGCCCCCACCTTCCTTCACAATGGACTCTAAAGCATACATTCATTCCTATCTGAAGCTACATGTGTACAACTGTGTAACCCTTCATCGTGCCTCAGCAACCACACCAGGGGAAGGGCCATCTTACCTCAAAATGGGGCTTCAAGGCACTTGGGCACATGTGTTCCAGCAAGATGGAGATCTGAAGAGGTCTTTGGACACCAGTTCCCTCCAGCAGTTGAGAGACCACTTGGGGGTGGGTGGCAGTGTTAATGGCTCTAGTACTACAACCACCAGTGAATGTGTGAGCCCCACACTACAGGTTTTAGTAAGGTGGACTCTAATCCCCAGCCTTCCTTCTCTGGTGACTGCCACAGCCTATGTCCAGACCAACCTTGTACCACATGCATGTGCATGTGCGTGTGTATACTTAAGTGTGCATTTCATGGACATCCTTTCAACCACTCATGTTGAGAGAACAGAGGCTTGGAGAACAGGGTTGAGGGACTGAGGGCAGTGGGAGGAGGGTGGGCAAGGTGGCAGGGGAGCTGGGGAGGCTGTGGAAGGTGGGGGTGGGGAAATAGGAAGGACCGGGTAGAATGGACAGGTCCACTAAATCCACTTAACTCAAAATAGGGTCTTCCCAGGATGGATCCCACAGGGAACTGGAGCTGAGGGATGAGGGAGGATACTCACCTGAATCTTTGTTTTCCAAGAATGGTAAGTGCAGTACTGACATTAGACAAAAAAGCCTTAGCCAGGAGGTGAAATGGGGAAGACTTACTCTAGGCCTTCCTTCTCTGGCAGCTCTCACAGACTTTGTTCAAGAAATTTGGGACCACATCCAAGCATGCTATGGGAATGCCCTGTGCATGAGTGGATGTCCACACATGCCTTCATGCATGCATCTGTTCCCATGGGAAGATGAGTAGAACTGGGAGAAGAGAGGGGAAGAGGAGCCTGGATGAGGGATGGAGATGAAAGTTGGGATAAGGTGTGGTGGGAGGTAAGGTTGGGGTCAGAAGTGAGGGTGAAGATTGGGCTGGAAGGGGACTGAGGAGTGGAGCTAGAAGTAGTAGTAAGTTTGAGGCCCGATGTGGGGTGAGAGGTGGATCTAAGAGTGAGGGTGAGGGATGAAGCCAGAAATGAATGTGAGGAATGGGACCAGAAGTGGGGATGAGGTGTGGGACCTAAGTTGGATGTGTGAGTGGGACCAGAATTGGTTTTGAGGTTGGGCCTAGAAGTAGGATGAAGGGTGCATCAGAGCGTGGTTGTGAGGGGTGAGGTTGGAAGTGTGGGTAGGTTGATGACAGAAGTAGGGTGAAGGGTGGATCCGATATGGTGATGGATGAGGTCAGAAATGGGGGGTGAATAGTGGAGTCATAAGTGGGGTGTGGGTGGATACAATACTGGGAATGAGGGGTGAAGCTGTAAGTGGGGGTTGGGGTTACAGTGGGGGTGAGGAAGTGAGGTGAGTGGTGGATCCAAGAGTGGGGTGAGGGTTGAGACTAAAATGGATGTGAGGGTTGGAGCTGAAAGTAGGGGTGAGGATCTGGCCCAGAAAAGGCGGTGAGGATTTGGTCAGGTAGGGAGACAGGCCCACTTACCTGGAATCAGAGTCATCATGGGATGTCTCCAGCAGCTGGGACCACACAAGAGGAAAGTGGAGATCTGCCTCACTTGAAGCCCTAGAGTCCCTCTAGTACCACATCTCAGAAGCAGGAGATAGCAGCAGCTTCCCCACCTCCAGCCCTACAACTGTCAGCAGATGCCAGGAGACCTAGGAACCTCAAACTACAGGAGCCTCTGTCTATGGTGACTGTATTGCCAATGTGCAGGTCAGTTGGGCATCACGTACATGCATTCAGATGTACATGCACACACATCCCCTCACCTACGCATGTTGGGGTGGCCTTGGGTCCAGAGGGACAGGGTGGGGCAGGATACAAGGTAGGCGGAGGGGGAGGGAACACGATGGGTGTGGGCCAGGCTGTGAGGAGGGGAAATCAACTGGAGGAGAGTGGAGCCTAGCAAAAGGATATGGTTCCAAGAAGAGGTTTGGGCCCACTCAACTAGAAAGAGAGTTGTGTTGGGATGGCTTCCACAGTGTAAAGAAGGATCAGTGGATGACTTGGAGGGGACTTGAGGGATGGTGGAGCTTACCTAGAATCTGGGTTGTCCAGGAACATTTCCCTGGAGAACCATTCTGGTGAGTATATTGCCTATGTTCTGGCCAAGCATTCATCTCATACAAGCATGAGCACACATTCCCACATCCATGAATGTTAAGGTGACCTGGGAGGAGGACAGAAGGGGCAAACAGAGTGGTCCTGGGGTGAGGGAAGGAATGAGGATAGGAGTAGACAAAGCAATGTTGGATAGGGGTCTTCCCAATGTAGATGAGAGGGGTCAGAAAGAGGGGTTGGGCTCACTTCACTAGAAACAGGGGTGTATGAGGATGGCTGCAGCAGGGGTACAGCGGCAGAGTGATGGGTGGGGAAGAAGAGGATGACAGGTTGTCTCCATGGTGTTGCCTTTCTATGGTGCAGCACTGGTTGGGAATGGGCATGATTAAAACTTTCATCAATTTTTTAAAAAAAATAATCAATAGATTTTTAAGTTTCCAGTTTTAAATTTCCAATTTTCCATGCAGTTAGGAAGTTGAGATGATGCAAAGAAGTCTCAAAACTGTATGTCATTTAGTTCTGGTGTGTGGGGGGGGTGCCAGTCTGATGTTATTCTTCTCTAGGCTAAGACTCTAGCATTTGCCATAGTTTCACTTTCAGATCTTTTGATTATGCATTAGAGAAAAGAAATATCTCTCTTTCCTGCCTGGTCTAGTTTCAAACTACAATTCTCAGCTCTCAGGCTCTTGAATAGTCAGTATTACAGGCATTAGCCACTGCCGCCCAGCTGTGTTACCTACATTTAAATCATACGGTATGCTGAGTGTTATCTATTCATTAATTTGTGCAACAGTGCTGCCAAAAATAAATAGTAAAATAACAAGATATTACTGAGATTTTCCTAAACCAAAAAAAATAATAATGACCCATAATATGCTCAATTTAAGTGATGAATTAAAAATTATGCAGCTGTTGAACAGCAACATATATTTGGTCATTATGAGAAAAATGATTCAAATAGCCAGAGTAATCAAGATACAGAGAATAAGCAAGGTGCATGGGGGGGGGGGCGTTGGTTGTGGGGTTTGAATTCGGCCTGGGTGCTCTCCCCTAACACTTCTGCTTAAGGCTGGTGCTCTACCACTTGCATCACAGCGTCACTTCTGATTTTCTGGTGGTTAATTGGAGATAAGAGTTTCACAATCTTTCCTGCTCAGGCTGGCTTTGTACCTCTATCCTCATATCTAAGGCTCCTGAATAGCTAGAATTACAATCATTATTTCCCAGTGCTGCCCTGTTGTGGTTTTTTTTTATTTATTTTTTTATTGTGAAAATACTGTACAGAGGGGTTATAACTACATGGGCAAGATAATGAGTACATTCCTTATCAAGCATTGCAGCCTCCTCCTTTGTTTCCCCTTCCTATCCCTTCCCATCTTCCTCCTGCCCCCCCCACCCGATCCTCCTCGCTCCACCTCCCCCCAACCAAAGTTGTAAAGTTAGTTTTCGACATAACAACTTGCATATCTCATTGTTGCAATGGATCCACCTCTATCCCTATTTAAACGATTTGTTTTCCCCTTCCCCTCCACAAATTATACCGACATCAAATACAGTGAAAGCAGGGGTTATACTGTGGGAGAAGGACATACAAAGCAACAAAGAAATAATCTTATAAATGTGTTAGAAACAATCGCATGAAAGAAAAAATAACATGTGAATACATCTCTTAGGGTTCATTTCCCTAACATCACCTTATC
Organism: Dipodomys spectabilis; assembly: GCF_019054845.1. Lineage (NCBI taxonomy): Eukaryota > Metazoa > Chordata > Mammalia > Rodentia > Heteromyidae > Dipodomys > Dipodomys spectabilis. Next base: position 1,792,674 of record NW_024870793.1, read on the forward strand.
TGAACTTTTCTGCTTGACTCAGACATATACTAGATATTGCAAATAAGGGAAACCATGGGATGTGTTTCTTTGGGGCTGGCTTACTTCACTTAATATATTTTTTTCCAAGTCTTTCCATTTCCTAAAAAATGGAGCAATGTCATTCTTTCTGATGGAGGCATAGAATTCCATTGTGTATATATACCACATTTTCTTGGGAGGAGGATCACAAAATCCTGATGTGTTTTTTTGAGCAGTGTAAATATGTACAATTTTTAAGTTTTTAATGTAGCCCACTTCATTTAGCATCAAGTTACAGATGCTCTGATCTACTGTCTACCTGGTAATCACTGAATTTTTAAATTCTGACTTCCTGAACATTTTCAGGATTTCTCTTTTGAATCATACATTTAGGTATCAGATGATTCCTATGGTCATTTTTTCATTTAAGAAAAATCATTTCTGATTTTATTTAAAGTCTAAGACTGGAACTTGAACTTGGTAATTGATTCTGTTGCTCATTAACTAGTCCGTTACCACGTGAGGTATCCATTTAACCTCTAATTTCAGGTTTTTCAAAAAACAAGAAAAGATAATAGGAGGATTGTAACTTCAAGAGCAGCCTGAGCTACAAGGCAAGTCCCTGCCAAACACACACACACACACACACACACACACACACAACCAAAGAGCTGGTGAGTTTAGAGGAGGGGAAAGTGATATTAATAGCAGTGATAGCAGCATAAAAAATTTAGTGTGCGTGTGTGTGTGTGTGTGTGTGTGTGTGTGTGTGTGTGTGTGTGTGTGTGTGTGTGTGCTGATTCTAGGACTTGAAATCAGGGCCTGGGCACTGTTCCTGCAGTTTATGCCCAAGTCTAGCCCTCTACCACTTGAAGCAAACCTCCCCCTCACCTTTTTGGAGGTCATTGGAGATGAATCTCATTTACTTTCTTCTCCAGGCTGAATTAGAACCTAGAAACTGAGGTCTCAGCCTCTTTTCTAAGTAGGATTAGAGGAGTGAGCCTGTAGTGGGTGTTGTATTACTGTTAAGTAATATGGTAAACATCATGCCAGTTTATACTCTTTCAAGCAGAGGTTGAGTGTTTCACACAGACCTAAGACACAACCCACTCCATATCTGATGACATCCAGATCTCATAATCCTGTGAGATAAGTTTTGTTATGCTCACTTTACCTATGAAGAATTTGAGGTCGAGAGAGTTTAGTTAACTTTGAGTCCCCAGTTTGTATATAGTGGAGCCTGTATTAAAGTGCAATTAGGATTGCTTATTTCAGAAAACATTAAGCCAGAATGTGTTCTAGTCAGCATGTGTTCTAGCAAGTGCTACTCTTTGTAAGTACTATTTTCTGCCTGATAGATGAACTTTCTCCTGTATGTATGACTTATTCCTCACTCCTTAACTTTGCACCACTCTCATAAGTTAGGTAAAGTACAAGTGATAAGAAGAGCCATTTTTGAACAGGAAACTGATAATGGGGTTTGAGCTTTGTATCACATACATATGATTTTCTTTCATTTGATTCATGAATCCAGTATCATATTTGTCTGATTTTCTTCTGTATTTTTATTATAAATGTGATTTATACAGAGATTGTAATCATATAATTCAGGTAATGGATATATTTCTTTTTTAATTTTTATTTATTTTTTATTGTGAAAATACTGTACAGAGGGGTGACAACTACATGGGCTAGATAATGAGTACATTTCTTATCAAGCATTGTAGTCTCCTCCGTAGTTTCCCCTTCCCATCCCTTTCCAGCCTCCCCCTACCCGCCCCTCCCAATCTTCCCCCCCGCCCCCACCAAAGTTGTAAAGTTCGTTTTGGACATGACAACTTGTATTTGCATTGTTGCAACGGGTCCACCTGTATCCTTATTTAAACGACTTGTATTTACCCTTCCCCTCCACAAATTATACCGACATCAAATACAGTGAAAGCAGGGTTATATTGTTGGGGAAGGACATACAAAGCAACAAAGAAATAACCTTATAAATGCCTTAGAAACAAATGCATGAAAGAAAAAAAAAACATTTGAATACATATCTTAGGGTTCATTTTCCTAACATCACCTTATCTGACCTGTTCAGCTTGACTCAAACTATACTAGATATTGCAAATAAGGAAAACCATGGGACCTATGTTTCTTGTGGCTTGGCTTACTTCACTTAATATAATTTTTTCCAAGTCTTTCCATTTCCTAACAAATGGGGCAATGTCATTCTTTCTGATGGAGGCATAGAATTCCATTGTGTATATATACCACATTTTCTTGATCCATTCGTCTACTGAGGGACATCTGGGTTGGTTCCAGATCTTAGCTATAGTAAATAATGCTGCAATAAACCTAGTTGTGCTGATAGCTTTAGTGTGGTCTTGTTTGTAAACATTTGGGTAAATGTCCAAAAGTAGTATTGCTGGGTCATAGGGGAGCGCTATGTGGAGTCTTTCCAAAGTGGTTGAACATGTTTACACTCCAAGCAACAATGTAGTAACGTTCCCTTCTGTCCACATAAACTCCAGCATCTGTTGTTATTAGAGTTCTTGATTTTTGCCGTTCTAACTGGGGTCAGGTGGTATCTTAATGTTGTTTTGATTTGCATTTCTTTTATGGCTAGGGAGGTTGAGCATTTCTTCACGTTTATATTGGCCATTCTTCTTTCTTCTTCAGAGAAGTTTCTCTTTAAGTCTTTAGCCGACTTATTTCTTGGGCAGTTGTTTCTTTGAGGATTTGTTGTTGGTGACTTTAATTTTTTGAGTTCCAAGTATATTTTAGATATGAGACACTAGTCCATTGTATGGCTGGTGAAGATCTTCTCCCAATCTGTGGGCTTTCTATTGATTTTGCTAGCTATGTCCTTTGCCATGCAGAAGCTCTGCAACTTCATGCAATCCCATTTGTCCAACCTTTCTTTGATTTGTTGTGGTTCCGTGTCTCAATTAAGAAAATTTCAGCCTGAGCCAAGGAGACCTAGGGTTTCTCCTATTCCATCCTTTAATGTTTGCTGAGTGTCTGCTTTGACTCCGAGGACTTTGATCCATTTGGAGTTAATTCTGGTGCAGAGTGATAAATATGGATCTAGCTTTAGTTTTCTACAAGTAGTTAACCAATTTTGCCAGCATCATTTACTGAAGAGTCTGTCTTTCTTCCATTCTATTTTTTTATCACCCTTATCGAAGATTAGATGGCTATAAGTCTGCAGGTTCATTTCTGGGTTTTCAATTCTATTCCATTGGTCCTGAGGTCTGTTCTTATGACAGTACCAAGCTGTTTTCATTCCTATGGCTTTACAGTAGAGTTTGAAATTTGGTATTGATATTCCTCCAGCAGTGTTCTTTCCATTGAGGAGTGTTTTTGCTATTCAGAGACTTTTATTGTTCCATATGAATTTTTGGATTGCCTCTTCTAGTTCCATGAAGAACTAGGTTGGAAATTTTATACGTATCACATTGAATTTGTAGATAGTGCTAGGAATTATTGTTATTTTCACGATGTTGATCTTTACAATCCAGGACCATGGGAGTTTTTCCCATTTTCTAAGTTCTGTTTTGATATCCTTTTTCAAGTCTTTAAAGTTTTCATCATAGAGGTCCTTCACTTCTTTGGTTATGTTAATTCCTAGGTATTTTATTTTTTGTGGGGCAATTGCAAATGGAGTTGCTTTCCTAATTTCAGTCCCACTTTTCTCATTGTTGGCATACAGAAAAGCCATTGATTTTAGGGAGTTAATTTTATACCCTGCTACTTACAAGATCATGTCATCTGCAAAGAGGGAGTGTTTTACTTCTTCTTTCCCTATTTGGATCCCCTTTATGTTTCATCTGTTCTTACTGCTGTAGCTAGGCATTCTAATACTAGATTGAAGAGAAGAGAGGAGAGTTGACATCCTTATCTTGTTCCTGAGTTAAGAGGAAATGGCTTTATTTTTTCACCATTAAGTATAATGCTGGCTGTAGGTTTGTCATATACAGCATTTATTGTATTGAGGAATGTTCCATGGATTCCTAATTTTTCCAAATCCTTCATCATAAAGGGGTGTTGGATATTGTAGAATGCTTTTTCTGCATCTATTGAGATAACCATGTGGTTCTTATCCTTGCTCCTGTTGATGTGATGAATTATATTAATTGCTTTGTGTACATTGAACCAGCTTTGCATCCCTGAAATGAATCCTGTTTGATCGTGGTGTATGATTCTTTGGATGAATTGTTGAAGTCGATTGGCCAAAATTTTGTTGAGAAGTTTTACATCAATGTTCATCAAAGAAATAGGTCTATAGTTCTCTTTCTTTGATGAGTCTCTGCCTGGTTTTGTGATGAGGGTATGATGGCTTCATAGAATGTGTTCTATAGTGAACTTTCTCTTCCAATTTCATTGAAGAGTTGGCGGAGTATTAGTGTGAGCTCTGCTTTGAAGGCCTTCTAGAATTCTGCTGTAAAACCATCTGGTCCTGGACTTTTCTTTGATGGGAGGGCTCTTATTGCTGTTTCTATTTCAATGCTTGATATGGGCCTGTTAAGCTGGTTTAATTCATCTTGGTTTAGTTTTTTTTCTTCTTTTTTTATTGTGAAAATACTGTACAGAGGGGTTACAATTACACGGGCAAGATAGTGAGTACAATTCTTATCATGCATTGTAGCCTCCTCCTTTGTTTACCCTGCCCATCCCTTCCCATCCTCCCTTCCCCCCCCCAAAATTTGTAAAGTTCGTTTTTGACATGACAATTTGTACTTCTCATTGTTGCAACAGGTCCACCTGTATCCTTATTTAAACGAATTGTTTTTCCCCTTCCCCTCCACAAATTATACAGACATCAAATACAGTGAAAGCAGGGTTTATATTGTGGGGGAGAGACATACGAGGAACAAGGAAATAATTGTATAATTGCATTAGAAACAAATGCATGAAAGAAAAAAACATTTAAAATACATATCTTAGGGTTCATTTTCCTAACATCAACTTATCTGACCTGTTCAGCTTGACTCATATATATACTAGATATTGCAAATAAGGAAAACCATGGGACCTATGTATCTTTGGGCTTGGCTTACCTCACTTAATAGAATTTTTTCCGAGTCTTTCCATTTCCTAACAAATGGGGCAATGTCATTCTTTCTGATGGAGGCATAGAATTCCATTGTGTATATACAACACATTTTCTTGATCCATTCATCTACTGAGGGGCATCTGGGTTGGTTCCAGATCTTAACTATGATAAATAATGCTGCAATAAACATGGTTGTGCTGGTAGCATTAGTGTGGTCTTGTTTGTAAATATTTGGGTAAATGCCCAAAAGTGGGAGTGCTGGGTCATAGGGAAGCTCTATGTGGAGTATTTTGAGGATCTTGGATACTACTTTCCAAAGTGATTGAACAAGTTTACACTCCCACCAACAATGCAGTAACGTTCCCTTCTGTCCACATCCCCTCCAGCATCTGTTGTTATTAGAGTTCTTGATTTTTGCCGTTCTAACTGGGGTGAGGTGGTATCTCAATGTTGTTTGGATTTGCATTTCTTTTATGGCTAGGGAGGTTGAGCATTTCTTCATGTGTCTATTGGCCATCCTTCTTTCTTCTTCAGAGAAGTTTCCCTTTAAGTCATTAGCCCACTTATTTATTGGGCAGTTGTTTCTTTGAGGATTTGTTGTTGGGGGATTAAATTTTTTCAGTTCTAAGTATATTTTAGATATGAGACCCTTGTCCATTGTATGGCTAGTGAAGATCTTCTCCCAATCTGTGGGCTTTCTATTGATTTTGCTAGCTATGTCCTTTGCCATGCAGAAGCTCTGCAACTTCATGCAATCCCATTTGTCCAACTCTTTTTTGATTTGTTGTGTTTCCTGTCTCTATTCAGATAATTTTGGCCTGTGTCAAGGAGACATAAGGTTTCTCCTATTCCATCCTCTAATGTTTTCAGAGTATTTGCTTTGACTCCGAGGTCTTTGATCCATTTGGAGTTGAATCTGGTGCAGGGTGATAAATATGGATCTAGCTTTAGTTTTCTACAAGTAGTTAACCAATTTTTCCAGCACCATTTACTTAAGAGGCTGTCTTTCTTCCATTCTATTTTTTTAGCTCCCTTATCAAAGATTAGATAGCTATAGGTCTGTAGGTTCATTTCTGGGTTTTCAATTCTATTCCATTGGTCCTGAGGTGTGCTCTTGTGCCAATACCAAACTGTTTATTCCTATGGATTTATAGTAGAGTTTGAATTTTGGTATTGATATTCCTCCAGCAGTGTTCTTTCCGTTGAAGATTGTTTTTGCTATTCGGGTTCTTTTATTGATCCATATGAATTTTTGGATTGCCTCTTCTATTTCCTTGAGGAATGAGGTAGGAATTTTGGTAGCTATCAACTTAAATTTGTAGATAGCCTTGGGAAGTATTGCCATTTTCACGATGTTAATCTTTCCAATCCTGGAGGATGGGAGTTTTTCCAATTTTCTAAGTTCTGTTTTGATTTCCTTTTTCAAGTTTTTAAAGTTTTCATCATAGAGGTCGTTCACTTCTTTGGTTAAGTTAATTCCTATTTATTTTATTTTTTGTGGGGCTTTTGCAAATGGAGTTGCTTTCCTAAATTCAGCCCCACTTTTCTCATTGTTGGTATACAGAAAAGCCATTGATTTTTGAGGGTTAATTTTATACCCTGCTACTTTGCCAAAGTTTTCAATCAGCTTGAGTAAGTTGCGAATGGAGTCTATGGGATTCTTTAAGTACAAGATCATGTCATCTACAAAGTGGGAGAATTTTACTTTTTCTTTCACTATTTGGATCCCCTTTATGTCTGCATCTTGCCTAATTGCTGTAGCTAGGCATTCTAATACTAGGTGGGAAAGAAGTGGAGATAGTAGACATCCTTGTCTTATTCCTGAGTTAAGAGGAAATGGCTTTAGTTTTTCACCATTGAATATAATGCTGGCTGTAGGTTTGTCATATATAGCATTTATTGTATTGAGGAATGTTCCATGGATTCCTAATTTTTCCAAATCCTTCATCATAAAGGGGTGTTGGATTTGTCGAATGCTTTTTCTGCATCTATTGAAATAACCATGTGGTTCTTATCCTTGCTCCTGTTGATGTGATGAATAATATTGATTGATTTGTGTATATTGAACCAGGTTTGCATCCCTGAAGTGAATCCTGTTTAATCATGGTGTATGATTTTTGAATGAATTGTTGACGTCGAATGGCCAAAATTTTGTTGAGAAGTTTTGCATCAATGTTCATCAAAGAAATGGGTCTATAGTTCTCTTTCCTTGTTGAATCCCTGCCTGGTTTGGGATGAGGGTCATGATGGATTCATAGAATGTGTTCGGTAGTGAACTTTCTCTTTCGATTTCATTGAAGAGTTGGAGGAGTATTGGTGTGAGCTCAGCTTTGAAGGCCTTGTAGAATTCCACTGTAAAACCCTCTATTTCTGGACTTTTCTTAGCTGGGAGGTCTCTTATTGCGGTTTCTATTTCAATGCTTGATATGGACCTGTTAATATGGTATAACTCATCTTGTTTTAGTATTGGCGTGTCAATATTTGCTAGGAAAAAGTCCATTTCTGCCAAGTTCTCAAACTTATTAGCATAAAGTTTTGAGAATTATTCCCTTAAAATGTTCTGAATCTTGGTTTTTTCCGTGGTGATGTTTCCATTCTCCTCTCTGAGTTTATTTATTTGGGTGTGTCCTCTTCTTTTTCTGATAAGATTTTCTAAGGGTCTGTCAATTTTATTAATTTTTTAAAAAACCAACTCTTTGTTTTGTTGATTCTCTCTATAGTGTTTTTGGAGTGTAATTCATTTAATTCTGATTTAATTTTAGTTATTTCTTTCTGTCTACTGGATTGTGGTTTATCTTGCTGCTCTTTTTCAAGAGGGTTCAGATGCCTCATTAAATTGTTGGTTTCAGATCTCTCCAATTTGTTGATGTAGGAACACAAAGCTATAAACTTGCCTCCGAGTACTGCCTTTGCTGTGTCCCAGAGGAGCTGGTAATTTGTGTGCTCATTCTTGTTGAATATGATGAACATTTGAATTTCCTTTCTAATCTCTTCTTTTACCCACTCGTGATTCAGCAGTGTGCTGTTCAGCCCCCATGTGTTACCGGACTTTCTTTGGTGGCTTTTGGTGTTGAGTTCTAGTTTTATTCTCTTGTGGTCTGAGAGAATGCAATGTATAACTTCAATGTTTCTGAATTTGGACAAGTTAGCTTTGTGGCCTAAAATGTGGTCTATTTTAGAAAATGTTCCATGTGCTCCTGAGAAAAACGCATATTCTTATGCTGCTGGATTAAATATTCGGTAGATGTCTGTTAAATCTAGTGGATCTATGCAGTTGTTAGATCTGCAGTTTCTCTGTTGAGTTTTTGCCAAGTTGATCTATCTAGTGGGGAGAGTGGTGTGTTCAAATCCCCAACTATTAATGTCTTTGGATCTATGAGGAAGTGGAGGGAAAATAGTGTTTCTTGGATAAATTTGAGTGCTCTTTTGTTTGGCTAATAGATATTTAGAATTGTAATATCCTCCTGAAGGAGAGATCCCTTAATTAGTAAGTAGCGACCTTCTTTATCTCTTCTCACAAATTTTAATTTGAAGTCTATTACATCTGATATTAGGATTGCAACTGCCACGTATATATAGGGCCGTTTGCTTGTTAGACTGTGTTCCAGCCTTTAACATTGAAAATGTGTTTGTTTTTAAGGGCAAGATGTGACTCCTGAAGGCAGTAGATAGAAGGATCTTGCTTTTTAATCCCAATAGACAGTCTATGTCCCTCAATTGGAGAATTGAGTCCGGTAAGTTTGAGAGATAGGACTGAGATGTATTTGCCATGTTATCCACCTTTTTGGGGGCTGTGACAACTGTGTCTTTCCTGTGGTTCTTGGATTCTCAGTTTGGGTGCAGTTTCTTGGCGTTTATTGTGGTTTTATTGGTTTTCTATGTGTAGGACATCTTTAAGAATCTTTTGTAGTGCTGGTTTGGTGGAGATGTATTCTTTCAATTTTTCTTTGCTATGGAAGGCTTTTATTTGGCCTTCATTTATGAAGGAGAGTTTAGCTGGGTACAGTATTCTTGGTTGATAGTTGTTTTTCTTTAGGGCATGGCATACATCATTCCAAGGCCTTCTTGCTTTGATTGTTGCTGCTGAGAAATCTGAGGTGATTCTAATTGGTTTCCCTTTTTAGGTGATTAATCTTTTATCCTTGACAGCTTTAAGGATCTTTTCCTTGGTCTGAATTGATCCTGTGTGGATTAAAATGTGACGGTGGGATGTCCTAATCTGGTCAGGTCTATTGGGTGTTCTAAAAGCTTCTTGTGTCTGAATAGGTCTATCTTTTTGTATGTTTGGGAAGTTATCTGCTAGGATCCTGTTAAACAAATTTCCTAGACCATTAACTTCTGTTTCTCATTTCTCCTCTACACCCATTATCCTTATATTAGGCCTTCTGGTGATGTCTACCAAGTGTTGGATAGATCTATCATATTTCCTGGACTTGACTTGGATGGTTGTATGTTCTTTCTCTATAATATCTAGGCTGTCTTCAATCCCTAAGATTCGATTTTCTGCCTGGTCTAACCAGCTGTCGAGACTTTCTACTTTGTTTCTTATTTCTTTTCCTTCTATTTGGTCAGCTTTAGTGGCTTTAAGTTCTTTGTTGAAGCTTTGTTTTAGATCTTGTATGAACTTCTTTACTTCCTTAATTTGGTGTTCACTGTTTATTCTCAAATCACTTAGTTGATTGGTTATGGTTTCCTTGCACTCCCATTCCTTCTGTTGGATTCCATTCAGCATTCCCTTTGTGGTCTCCCTGACTTCCTTCTTCTCTTTGTTAATGGATTCCATGAATGCCTTTAGTGATCTTTGAGTATTCTCATCCTGCTCTCTCAGTTCCCGTATTACTCTATGCTTGCCTTCCTCACGTTCACACCACTCCTGTAGTTCTCTTTGAGTGTTCTCAGCCTGCTCACGCCATTCCTACCTTTCTTTTTGAGTATTCTGAAGCTGCTCACACAAATCCTGTATCTGTTTTTGAGTAGGTTCCTCACGCTCATGATATTCCTGTATAAACCTTTGGATTGTCTCCTCTCTCTCACTATCAGGCTTATACAGAGTCCTTTTTATGTTTTGAATCTTTTCATTTATCATGTTTGCCAGCAGTGTTTGTAGAGCTATTTGGGAACTCTACTCTAGATTATTCCTTATCTATTCTGTCCTGATTATCATGAGTGGGAGTTGCAATACCCGGAGTTGCCATTTTTCTTGTGTTTTTCCAGCTTACTCTGCCCATTTGGGATGAAAATAACACCAGTTTTGTGCTAGAACACTATCTTAAGGCAAGCATCAACCAAGGTCTCTATTTGCACAGTCTATAGTCTGCAGATACAATGTAATTCAACAGATAAATCTATTCAACATCAAACAACTATATATTAATGAGCTACAAACCGCAAAGAAGAATTTGGCAAACCAGAAATTATTAAGTTTAGGGAGAGATGTGAGTAAAAAATAGGAATAGAGTGATGTTAGAAGGCACAGGGAGAGTTAATTTAACTAAGTCCTAATCTCAAAGCAGGAAATAGGTTGGATAGTTTGAAAGGAGAGAGAGAAAAAAAAAGAAGAAAGAGAAAGGGAAAAAAAAGAGACCAGAAAAAATAAAAAAGTAAAAACTAAAAATATGCAGGACAAAAACAAACTATTCAGAGAAGAACGTGGATATAATGAGAGAAGAGGAGGGATATAAAGGAGATGTGAAAAATTTAAAAATAAAAATACTTAAAATATTATATAGGTTTAATGAGGTAGTACTGCTATTAAGGAATTTAAGCCTAAGAGGTTTTGAATTGAGTAATAAATTTGTGGATTAAGTGTGTACACAATGGGGGATAAGGCCTAATAATCGACTACGGGTTTATTTGAGGATGTGCAGAACAACAATTAAGTCACATAAAGAAGAATGAAAGAGAAGAAAAGGTGAAAAGGATAAGAAAGAAAGAAAAAAGATCTGAAGTTCAGTAGAGTTAAACAAAAAATATTTTAAAGGAAGAAAAACGCACACACACATATATCCCTAAAATAAAAATTATAAGAGGAAAAAAAGTTACTAGAAAACTTTTTTTTCAAAAAAGGTAAAAATTAAAAATTAAAAAAAAAGTTTTAGAAAAAAATTTTTTTATATATTTTATTTTATTTGTGAACATACTGTACAGAGGGGTTACAATTACATAGGCAGGATAATGCGTACATTTCTTACCAAGCATTGCAGCCTCCTCCTTTGTTTACCCTGCACATCCCTTCCCTGCCTCCCCCCTCCGCCATAAAAAAAATTTATAAAATGTACAAAAAAAAGAAAAAAAGGTATTTGATTTTTTTTGGAGGGGTGGGAAAAATCCTTTATCTCCCTTGTGTCCATTACCAGCCTCTTGTTGGAGTCTCTGGTCTGCTTGTGGTGATTGATTTTCCTGTGGCTTGCTTGGTTTCTTAAGTCAGTTTGTTTGAACAAGCAGAAAAATGCTCTGCTTTCTCCAATGTTTTGCGATCCTCCTCCCAGGTTAGTTCAATGTGAGGGAGATCTGCTTTGAGTACCACAAAAGAGGGAGATGGCTTTTTCCTCACGTTCAGAGATGCTGTGATGAGGCTAGGTTCTGGGTAGAGTTGAGGCCTTTCAGCAAACAGTAGCTTTTCCCGGGGGCTAGTTTGTGAGAAACTCACAGAGCCAAGCCTGGAGCCACTCTCAGGGTTTATGTTACTGAATTTCAATTCATTGTCAAGGCTGCTAAAGGGAAGGGCAGCCTCTGGCTCTGATTACTCAGTGAAGAAATCCACTCCTGGGGCTGGCGCCCGAGCTGGGTGACTTTTCCCTGGGTGGAGCTGAGTCTGGCAGGTCAAGTTAGGTCCTTGTGACCTGCTAAATGACTCTAGTTTTCTTCCAAGGCCTGAGTTGGAGCTAGAGGCTCCACTGAGCTTTGTCAGTATCCAAGATGGAGATCTCCGGTACTGGGGCGGGGGGTGGCCTTCCCTCCTCTGCTCCCTGAGAAGGAGAGTACTGTTAGGCTTCTACTCACGCCGAGTCTTGGTTCCTGTGTCATCTGTGGTCTGCGAACTGCAGGATGAAGATATCTGCTCCTTGTCTGTTCTTTCTGTGTTGAGTAGAATCCGCTCGCCCACCGTATGTGGCTCCTTCGTCCCGGACTCTCTGTTTTGCAGGTATGGTGGCTATACGGCCACCTCCGCCACCGCTGCTGCCACAGTGGCAGCTACTGGGAAGTGCTCAGATCTGTCTCCTTGCCTGAATTTTCCCTCTCTGGCCTAACTCTCTGTACTGTGATGGTACACTTGGTGTGATTCTCTGGCTTAGGACTATTCACTGGAACTCTAAAACTGCTTTCTATGCGAGAGCTTGTTTAGCCTCCAGCTTCTCCTCCACCATCTTCCCGGAACTCTGAATATATTTCTTTTTGGAAGTGTCACCCTTTCCCTTGCTCTCTGTTTTTCTCACTCACTGGTTTAGTTTTTATTATCATTATTATTAATATTATTATTATGGTGATGTAGAGGGGTTAGTTACATTCGTGTGGTTATGACTATATTTCTTTTTTCTTTGTGGCTTAAACCTCAGTCCTGGGAACTGTCTCTGAGCTCTTTTACTGAAGAATGGCACTCACATTGAGTGACAGCTGTACTTCCACAAGTACATTTCTTTTTGAACAATGTCACTCTTTCCTTCGTCTTTTCCAGTGTTCTCCTCCATCCCTACCAATAAGTTCCATAGTTCATTTTGAACATAATATCAACTGAGTACCACTGCGCATATGTTCATCCTTTGTCCCTCATTTCTAGGTCCCCTTTACCTTTCCAAAGAGATAAATGAAAAAAAAATTACAAAAATGAAAGAAAGTAAAGAAAAAAATCATCTTGTTTCTGTTTCCTGGTCACTGGTTATTTTTGAGGAAGGTTTTCTCTCTCTCTCTGTGTGTGTGTGTGTGTGTGTGTGTGTGTGTGTGTGTGTGTGTGTGTGTGTAAGTGTGTATGTGTCAATACTGGAGCTTGAACCTAAGAAACTGACTAGCTTTTTAACTCAAGGCTAACAGTCTATGACTTGAACCAAATTTGCCCTTCTGGATTTTTGAATAGTTAATTGGAGATAAAGTTTTCACATATTTTCCTACCTGGGCTTACTTCAATCCTCTTTCCTCAAATTTCAGCCTTCTAAATAGCTAGAGATACAGGTATGAGCCACTGTTGGTGCTTGGCCTACCTTCTTTATGTTAAGTAGTTGAAATTTAAAAGAAAGTTGCAACAGTAGTACAAATGAAATTAACTTTCCCAGCTTCATTAAGTTTTAATACTTTGTCACACTTAATGTGTACAGAACAACATTTTTTGTAGATGTTCCTGCAATTTGGCTTTCATCTTGTTTTTTTCTCATGATGAACTTGATTTTACAGCTTTTACATACTAAATATTGATAGGAATATGTCCCGAGTGCATTAATTATCTCTAGTTGGCTTTCATAGGAAATGGTGCAAGCTAAAACTTGTCATGATAAATTTGTGTGCCACACCCTGATGATATACCCACATTCTTAGCCAGAAGACAGTAGTGCCTGTTACAAATCATTTAGATGTGACAAAACCTTGACTCAGGCCTTTTTACCACCTCCTTCTATGTCCTTCTCTTAGCAATCCTGAGTCTCCAGTGACCATGACAGAGCCCTGATGGACCTTCTCAGTACACACAGCCAAGGTCACCAGTCAGGCATGGCACCCACATCTGGATGCGAGACCAGTGTTTGCTTTCTATGATCGCATGAAACAGGAACTGTTAGGTCCCTAAGCTGTCCACAGTCCTAAGGGTTCCTCATTGAGCATTCGAACATAAGAATTAAGGAGATATCAAATTCAGTCTTCTTTCTGCCAGTTATGCACGTTTTTCTTCTGCTACTGTCATCTTCTGTTGAAAGAAATTATCTGGGCTCTAGAAGCCATTTTGCTTATTCTAGACCCTTAGGGTAAGTCTGGGCTTTATACTTAGACAAAAAGATATGTAGTGATAAGAATATAGCAAACTTAACATTTTTTCTATTCTATTATTACCCAAATATGTTTGCAAATTCTACCAATAATGCTTATTATTAAGAGACATTTATTTAACAGTCACTTTCTCAAATTCCTAACTTCCTCAATGAGCTAAGAGAAGCCACAGAAACTTTCCGGGGCAATTCAGTTCAACCTCTTATTCAGGGAGTAGTGCCAGTGTGCTAGATCTCCAAATTGAACAAAGAATACTGCTTATATCTCAGATTACCCACCCAAACTATACCAAAGAAATCTAAGGACAAGAGATTAGTCTGACTTGGGAACAACACAGATAAAAAAAGATGAGTTCTAAGTTAACAGAAACAAAAAGAAATTTTTGTTTATTCATATAAAAAAGATGCTTGGGTAAATTTGGGTGCTCCATTGTGTGGTGAATATTTAGAATTGTAATATCTTCCTGAAGGAGAGATCATTTTATTAGTATGTATTGACCTTCTTTAACTCTCCTAGATAATTTTAATTTAAAATCTATTTCATCAGATATTAGGACTCCAAGTCCTGCATTTTTATGTGGGCATCTTGTATATACATTTTTTTCAAATTTGGGGAGGGGAAGGAAAATAACAAAATTATGAGCAAAGGATATAAGTTGACCCACTGTAACAATTAAATGTACTCAACACTATGTTGAAAACGAACTTTATATCTTCAGGGGTGGTGGGAGAGGAGTTGGGAAGTGAGGAAGGAAGGTGGCAGGAGAAAAACAAAGGAGGAGGTAATAGCATTTGATGGGAAATGTGCTCATTACATTACTGAAGTAACTGTAATCCCTCTGTACAGTATTTTTACAATAAAAATATATACAAATAAATAGTTACATTTCTCTTTATCACTCAATTGTGGTTATATGCATTTGGTACTAGCTTCTTGAAAGTCCTAAAGAACTCTTTCACATGAACTCAGCTTGGTATTTTTTGTTGCTGTTGTTGTTGTTTTTTGTTGTTGTTGTTTTATTGTGAAAATACCATACAGATGGGTTACAATTACATGGGCATGGTAATCAGTACATTTCTTTTTTTTTTCTTTTTTTTTTCAACCATGGGGCTTGAACTCTGGGCTTTGACCCTATCCCTCAGCTCTTCAGCTCAAGGCAAGCTCTCTACTGCTTGAGCCACAGCACCACTCCCGGTTTCCTGGTGGCTTTTTGGGGATAAGAGTCTCACGGACTTCCTCAGTTCTCAGCCTCCTGAGTAACTAGGATTACAGACTTGTGCTACTGGCACCCGGCATGAGTACATTTCTTATCAAGCAATGTTTCTTCCTCCTTTGTTTCCCCTTTCCATCCCTTCCCATCACCAGCGCGACACCCCCACTCCGGCCAAAATTGTAAAGTTCATTTTTCAACATAATGTCTTTTACATCTCATTGTTGCAATGGGTCCACCTGTATCCCTATTTAAACAACGTGTTTTTTCTTTCCCCTCCAAAAATTATACCAACATCAAACACAGTGAAAACAGGGGTTGTACCATGGGGGAGGGACATACAAAGCAACAAAGAAATCATCTTGGAAAAAATGATATTAAGTGAAGTAAGCCAGGCCCAAAGAAACATAGGTCCCAGGGTTTCCCTTATTTGCAATAACTAGTATATGTCTGACACAAGCAGAAACGGTCAGATAAATTGATATTAGGTGAAATGAAGCCCAAGCTTGAGTTTTTTAAAATACATTTTTATTTGAAAAAAATCTGTAGAGAGGGGTTTCAGTTACATGAGTGAGGTAATGTGTACATATACTATCAGGCACTGTTACCTCGTCCTTTGTTTTTCCCCTACCATCCTTTCCCTCTCCACCTCCCCAAATACTCTCTCCTTTCCCACCACAAGTTGTAAAGTTCCTTTTCAACATAGTGTCTTGTACATCTCATTGTTACAATGGGTCAACCTCATATCCCTATTCAAACATTTTGTTTTTTTCCTTTCCCCTCCCCCAAATAGAAAAATGTATATATAAGATGCAGGGCACGAGAATCAAACCCAGTGCAAACATGTATTATAGCGTGGGGGAGGAACATACCAAAGGAAAAAAAATCACATAATACATTATAAATACATTAAAAAAACCTGTAGCAAGCAACGAAAAAATGCGTGTTCTTGTCTGGGGGTTCATTTCACTTACTGTCATCTTATACGGTCATATGTACATAGCTTTTGAACATTCCTGCTTGTTTTAAACATACACTAGGTATTTAGCTAGAGTTTTCATATATTTTTTAATTTTTATATGTTTTAAAATTCTGTTTTATTGTAAAGATGCTGTACAGAGGGGTTAATATGCATGAGTAAGATACATTTCTCATTGAACATTGTTACACAATTCATTGATTTTCTCCCTCTATGCCTTCCCTCCTCCCACTCCAGCCCCCATCCTTGCCCGCCGACACAAACTTATTAAGTTCATTTCCAATATAGTGTCTTGTGAGTATCATTGTTGTAATATGACATCTTTTGTACTTCTTTCAGCATTTTGTTATTTCCCTTCTGTTCCCCAAATCAGACAAATACATATACAAGATGGAGAGTACCAGATTCAAAGACAGAAATTGCCAGGGATATAGCCAATGGAAAAAGAAAAAAGGAAATAATAAAAGAAGAAAGAACTAGCTATAGTACATTGGCTACATCAAGGTTGACAAATAAAACAAAGAACTACTGTTTCAATGTGTTGGCATTCATTTAATTTAGCATCATTTTATGTGGTCATATGTTCATACTTCTTGAGCTATTATGATCCTCTGCTAGGACTAACTTAGGCTAACACTAATCATTGCAAATGAGAGAAATCACAGAGCCTATGTTTCTTTGGGCCTGACTTACTTCACTTAATATGATTTTTTTCCAAGTCTTTCCATTTCCTTACAAAAGGGACAATGCCATTCTTTCTGATAGAAGCATAAAATTCCATTGCGTAAATAGACCATATTTTCTCTATCATTCATCTATTTTTTTTTGGGGGGGGTCCGGTCGTGGGGCCTGAACTCTGGGCCTGGGTGCTGTCCCTCAGCTCTTCAGCTCAAGGCTAGCACTCTACCACTTGAGCCACAGCGCCACTTCAAGCTTTTTTCTTTTCGCTTATGTGGTGCTGAGGAATCACACCCAGGGCCTCATGCATGCAAGGCAAATGCCCTACCACTGAGCCACCTTTCCAGCTCTCATTCATCTATTGAGAGGCATGTGAGTTGGTTCCATATCTTAGCTTTTGTAAACAATTCTGCTACGAACATAGTTGTGCTGGTAGCTTTAGTGTGGCCTAGTTTGAGATCATTGGGATAAATACTGAGGAGTGGGATTGTTGCATCTTAAGGGAGTTCTATATTTAGTCTTTTTAGGAACCTCCATACAGTCTTCCAGAATGGTTGAACCAGCTTACATTCCCACCAACAGTATAGTAGTGTTCCCATCTAGCCACAACTCTGTCAGCATCTGTTATTATTATTATTCTCTGGATAATGGTCATTCTAAAATGACCTCAACTGACGTGAGGTGGAATCTAAAGGTGGTTTTGGTTTTGATTTGCGTTTCTTTTTTTAAAAATACGTTTTCTATTGTAAAAATATTGTACAGGGAGTAACAGATACATGATTAAGTTAATGAGCACATTTCCTATTGAGCATTGTTGCCTCCTTTGTTTTTGTCCTACCATCCCTTCCTTCCTCACTTCCCATACTACTCCCCTCCTCCCCATTGCTAAAGTTGTAAAGTTCGTTATCACCATCTCATTTTTACAATGGGTCAATTGGTATCCCTATTTAAACATTTTGTTTTTTCCCTTCCCTTCCTCAAATTAGAAAAATGTATATACAAGACGCAGGGCACTGAAATAAAACACAGTGAAAACAGGGGTTATACAGTGGGGGAGGAAGTCATCAAAGAAACAAAAAATCACATAGTACATTATAAATACGTTAAAACCATAGCAAGAAAAAATAAACCACTTGTGTCTCTGTCTTTGGCTTCATTTCGTTTAACAACATCTTTTATTGTCATATGTACATAGCTTTTGAACTTTTCTACTTGACCTAGACTTATACTAGTTATTACAAATTAAGAAAACCATGGAACCTATGTTTCTTTGTCTCACTACACTTACTATAATTTTTTCCATGTCTTTCCATTTCCTAACAAAGGGATGGTGTCATTTCTGACAGGAATTGCCAGAGCACACTGAGAATAAACAAAGATTAATACAGGAATTTCATGAGCATGAGGAAGCTAATAAAACATTAATGCAAGAATTGCATGAGTGGGATGGGAATAGACAAAGATCAATTGAGGCATTCATAGAATCCATAAACAGACAGGAAAAGGAATCTAGGGAGGCCACAAAGGAAATGCTGAAGGAAACTCAGCAGAAGGAAAGGGAGTCCAATGAAATCATAGTTAATCAAGTAAGGGATTTGAGAATGAACTCTGAAAGCCAAATTAAGGAAGTAAAGAAGTTTGTACAAGATCTAAAACAAAACTCCAAGAAAGAATTTGAAGCCACCAAAGCCGACCAATTAGAAGGATAAGAAATAAAAAAGTAAACAAAGTAGAAAGTCTTGACAATAGGTTAGAGCATGCAGAAGATAGAACCCTGGGATTGAAGACAGCCTAGATATTATAGAGAAAGAACAGACAACTTTTCAAGACAAATCCAAGAAATGTCATAGATTTATTCAACATTTAGAAGACACCATCAGAAAGCTTATTCTGTTGATTTGCATTTCTTTTATGACCAGCAATGTTGAACATTTCTGCAACTGTCTATTGGCCATTCTTATTTCTTCTCCAGAGACGTCTCTTGTTTTTACAAATTTCATTCTGTTTTTCTCTGAGGAGCTGGAGAGAATTCTTGTGAATTTCTCTCATTTATTTAATTTTTCTGTGTTTCATTAGTAGTGCTTAGCCATTTGGCTTCAAGCTCTCATTGCCTATCCCCACAACTCTGGCATTCTACCACTTGAGGCTTTTAGTTGTTATTTGGAGAAAGAATCTGGTTGGCTTTTCTGCCCCAGATGGCTTTGAATATTGAGGGATCAACAGGTCTCAACTTCCTGAGTATCTAGTATTGTAGGCATGAAATGAAACTTAGAAGTTGCGATCCTTAAATGGAGAAAATTTGCCTAATTGCAAAATTATTTGTTTTTTATTTTATTTTTGGAAAAAAGTGTCTCTCACACTTTCCCTTAGGCTGGCTTCAAGCTAAATCTTCCTGGCTTCATTTTCTGCATGTTGTGATTACAAGCATGCACCATAATATCTTGCACAAAACAAGTTTTTGAATAACAAACTAGTATGTCAGAAACCTTCACATTCTCAAAAATAAAAATGAAATGTTACACCAGGGCTTCCAAGTAGGAGTTCTCACCTGTAAACCTAGCCACTCAGGATGCTGTGATCTGAGTATTGGGGTTCAGAGCAAGAATAAGCAGAAAAATCTGAGAGACTCCTTTCTTCAAATTAACTAGCAGAAGTCTGGGACTAGAGCTGTGGCTGAAGTGGTAGAGCACTGTCCATAAAGCAAAGAGATAAGGGTCAGCACAGAAGCCCTTTGTTCAATCCCCCAATGCTAGCAACAAAAATAAAGAGAAAGGCAAAGCAAGGAAAATTATAATTTTTTTCTAGGAAGTCAAATGCAAGAGGATTCCTTTGAGTAATTAGACCTCCAATTATCTTTCTTTTTATTAGCAAATATTAATTATATAAATTATAAAAAATATTAATTACTATATATCCACACATGGATACAATGTATCATAGTCATATCCTCCTCCATCACCTACCCAGTCTTATTTCCAGTTAACCACTAAACAGCCAGAAACAAGAGAGGTAGCACAAGTGGAAGAGTCCTAGCCCTGAGCAATAAACATAAGGGATATTACCAGGTCCTGATTTGAAACGCTAGTACAAGGACCCCCCACAACAAAAATAAAACAAGCTATAGCATATAATTGTCTACAGGAAATAGTAATGTCTGTCATTAAGCTCCCACACATTATAAATAACATGAGGAAACAAATTTTCAAAGCTTTTTGAATAGCATTTTATTCTCTGAGAATAACAGAGTAACAAGACATTGCTCTTGTCTGTTCTGACGCATGATATTGGATACAAGTATAGGATATTCTCCGAAAGAGTCTCTGCACAACTTCTAAGGAAACAGAGGCTGGCTTCTTTTTTAAGGGTGAAGGAAATACTTTGTATCTGGTTTTTGATGCCTGTGAATCTATGGGAATTCATCAACATATTAAAATTACATATAATTTATAGCATCATATTATATAATAATAAAGGTCAATTAAGGTACTTTAAAACTAAGCAAAGAATAAGTTTAATTTCTAATAAATCAACAACAAACAAGGAAAAAGGAAAAGAAGATGAAACATATCTTAAGCAGCAGGCTGGTGGCTGGAACCTAAGACCCCTGTTTTTAAGGTGAGAACAGAAGGACATTGCTTACAAGGCAGCAGGAGCAGCCAAGTTTTGGGGAAATAATATGAAGATCACCAACATAAACGTTAGTAGAATTCAAATGCTGCTGGCTCATGGCTATAATTCAGGCGAGTCTGTAGGGTGAGATCTGAGGACCACCTTTGGAAGTCAGTCCTGGCAGGAAAGTGCATGAGGTTCTAAGACTACAATAAAGCCACAAATGCAAAAAGTAAAGATGTGGCCAAAAGAGACCATGGACAGAACTCTGGTCTGGACTTTAAGCTCTCAGAATAGACAAAAACAAAAACGAATGAAATAAAAAACAACAGAAAAATGGGTGGGAATAGGACTGATGAGGTCCTGGGTTACTAAATCCAGTAATGTAAAAATGTAGCCTAATCCAAACAAAAAAGAATAAATTTATTACACACTGGTATATAGAAATGTATTTAGTGAGAATACAGAAGGAATGTCAAATGTAAAAATGCCATAAAGGTATCTTTCTTTCTCTTTCTTCTTGCTAGACGGGGAATCGAACTCAGGACCTGCCACTTTGGTTCATTGGCTATCTGTCTACCAACAGAACCACACCTCCATCACCACATTCCAATGGTCTCAGACTCTCTTGCTTCTCTCTAGCAGCACTTGCGTCCTTTTGTGTCCCTATTGGTTTTGCATGTGACTTTCCAAGGACTGCTCCAGCGATAACCTCTTGAAGAGGGAGAGGTAAATAAGGGCCCACTGTAAAATCTCGTCTAAACTGAGTGGGGTGCCTCTTACCTGTAATCTTGCTATAGAGGAAGTGAGGTGTGTGGGTGATGGTAGGAAGGCAGCTCAGATGGGGAAAAGAATCAACTGGGCTCTGCACTTACCACCCTCAGCTGTCAATCCTCAGTTTGCAGGGCCACAGCTGTCTGGAGGTTGGCCTCAGTAGGCCCCACTTTTCCCTGCTCTGTGCATTCTCATGGAGCTCCCCATGAAAGCATGAGTTCCAAAGATTGCAGTGACCATTCTACAGCCCCTCGGGTTTCATTCTGCAACTGTAGCCACTACTGAAGCTTCTCCTGCAACTACTGCTGCCTCCTTTTTGGCCACTTGCCCTCATTCCTCGCCTGTCAGTGCCAATAAGGGCCTCTAGGATCACCCCTCCACCCATGCACCAAATGTCCCCTGGACTTCCAGTGACTCCTGGTAGTCAATAGGACCACATGTCCATTAGAATGACATAAAGATAAATGTTACACAGAAACATGAAGAACTACTATGATGGATTGACCTTCATGGCCTCTGATAATGGAAGCTTTATCCCCATAAGTTTTGCATCACTATGAATTTTTTATTTTCCCACAGAACCACATATATTTCCTTCTGCTTCCTTTATTGGGTTTTATCTTACTATTTCCAAAGAATTATGCTATCACAGACTGGTGCCATGTCTCTGGTGAGAAGAACCAAGAGGTAAAGGATATGGGACATAGAAAATCCCTCCTTTCCAGAAGAGTCCACCGCAGGTCAGAAATGTAAATCTTAGGACAGTGGGCACAGCGGCTGCCTCCCTCTCTAAAGTATGGCTCACATCTGGAGAGGATTTCAGAACACCTCTAAAGTCTTGCCATTAGTTGCCTAAAGGCAGCTATTACCGAACAGGATATTGAATTAGCTCCACCACCAAAGAAACAACCACATCTAGTACATTGAGCTCACAAGTATAGCATGGAGTTCCAGTGAAAATGATCTCTCAAATGAAGAAATGACACTGTCTAAAATACCAAGAAAGAATGGGAATGGCACTGGAATAGGCAGGAATACTTTGTGTGCAAAGGAGGGGGACAAAAGAGATGAATTACAGTTGATTGGGAAATGGGCAGTGACAGAGAAGAAGCTAGTAAAGTCGATGAATGTGAAGATGGAGAGTGTGTCATGGAAATCACAGATGGTGCTTCTTGTGCAAGTAGTTAGTCTTTGGCAAGTGATGATAGGAAACCTGAGCTTCCTAAGGCAAGACCTGGCTTTATTGCCTATGTGCACTGAAAGGGAAGAATCTCCTGTCTCAGTTTCCTAAGTTGTAGTATCACTGTCATGCACTACCACATTCCTCTTTGAAACATTTAATTTTCATGATAATTATTGATTTTCCACCTTTGACTTTGATAGTCTTGCATCTACATTTCTTTTTTTTTGGAGGGGACGGGGGATCTGGTCATGGAGTCTGAACTCTGGGCCTGGGCGCTGTCCCTCAGTTCTTCAGCTCAAGGCTAGCGCTCTACCACTTGAGCCACAGTGCCACTTCCGGCTTTTTTTCTGCTTATGTGGTGCTGAGGAATCGAACCCAGGGCCACATGAATGAGAGGCAGGCACTCTACCAATGAGCCAACTTCCCAGCCTCCATCTATGTTTCTTGACCTTGGTACAAACATGTGTCTCTTTGGATATAAGGAAAGGATCATAATTCCAACAGCTTCCCATACTGAAACACCTACCTTGGGTACCTGTTAACTCACTGTGCTCATCTGGCTTCTGTGGAGACTGTCCATTTGCTCTGCCCCTTAAGAGGCCTGCCAGATTCTCAGCTGTGTACTAGAGGAACACAGAGGTGGAGGGTTTAAGATGGAAATGTGAATGAAGAAATTTACTTCACTGAAACTTCTGTTATTTGCCATATTTTTGTTTGTCATGTTTACCTTGCTCAGAGTTTATATTCTTTTAATAGTATGATGAAGTAATAACATTTATTTTCCTCAGCATTTAAGTTTAGTTCTTCGTTTTCTTTGAGACAAAGTTCTAAGAAAAAAACAACTAACCTCATGTGCATTTCCACAAATGGATGTTTTCCTTTTCATATTCCCTTGTAAGACAATAATTCTTGGTTTTTGGAAAGTTAGGAAATAGAAATAGACTAAAACTTTAAACAAAATTCATTTATTTGTGATGTCAGTAGGCTTTGAATTTTTAGTCACTAAAATGTGTGTGATTGTGTTCAGTCTGGTCCACTCCAGTGAGAGCATCCTTCTTTACTAAGTTATTAACAAGTGAATGGATTGCCTGACAAAATTTGGAGTTTTTGTTTTTGTTTTCTTGGCAGACCATTAAAAAATTCTTTAGAGAAAATAAAAATCACACTATCTTATCTTCATAGAGTCCACTATGCTTCAGGTAATTCATCTGTAACCTTTAGCACACAATCCAGTATATTTGCTTCTGGATTTATTGGAGCATTCTAGCTGCCACAAATAAGGGAAAATATGCAGCCAGTGTTCTCTGGGTCTGGATTACTTCCCTTAATGTAATGTTTTCCCAGTCTTTCCATGTTGTGACAAACTGTAGTCTATCGTGCTCTGTGATGGATGAGTGGGATATCTATGTTTGTGTGTGCGTGTGTGTGCAGATGTAAACTTATACATATATACTACATTTGAGTGTTATCTGGGTATTGGAAAGTGAGAGACATGAGCCTTATCAACAGTCTTGAGTCTTGTTACCCTTGTGCATGGCCTGAGGTGGCAACAGTTGATAGGCTATGAGGCAGAAAGAGGATGTTTCTCCCACCATCAACTTCAAGGTAGATATTGAGCTCAGCTTTCTCTAACCACGGGTCTTCTATTGTAGTAATCCAGCTAAAGATTCAAAAAAACTATTTTATTTTATTTTATTTTTATAGTCCTGCGTCTCTAATTCTCACCAGGGCACTGTCCCTGACCTACATTTTGCTTAAGACTAGCACTCTACCACTTGAGCCAAAGTGCCACTTCTGGCTTTTTCTGGGATTAACTAGACATAAGAATCTGCCTGTGTTGGCCTTGAACTGCAATCCACAGATTTCAACTCCTGAGTACCTAGGTTCACAGGCATGAGACACCCGTGCACAGCTAGAAACTAAATAATGGAAGTATCCATTATATACCTCCACCTATCTTTGGAAAGATTTTCTAGCATGTTCTGACCAGACCAATGTTAACTACTAATCACTAAGAAAATAATTCTTGACACACTCATTACTACAAAAGAAATCATTGAACTAATCTCCATAATATGACACAACATTGTATAACTCTTACATATAATACTCCCAATTTATCTCATTCTTGGAGCTTCAAACCAACTTCTAATAAATATGAACATTTGTATGTGTAAAAGTGAGTACATGATTTTGACCTGTGACTTAAGAAAATAGAACCTTGGGCTGGGAATATGGCTTAGTGATAGTGTGCTTGCTTAGTATGCATGAAGCCTTGAATTTGATTCCTGAGTACCACAAAAAAGCCAGAAATGGTTCTGTGCCTCAAGTGGTAAAGCACTAGCCTTGAGCAAAAGAAGCTCAGGAGCAGTGCCCATGATCTAAGGTCAAGCCCTTGGACTGGCAAAAACAAACAGGACTAGAATAAAATGGGAACTCTTAATCTTGTATGCACTTTTGAACTTTATAACTTGTAAAATATAATTTTAGCAAATTAGATTTGTTTAAAAATTGAAAACCTATATTACATGCTATCTAATATATGTGTTTTAAAATATAATTGATACCAATGAACCCATATTCCTTGAATAACATACTAATCAAACTTATATGCACCTTTGAAGAAGCAAATTTAAAACTTGGAAATTATTTGAAGAACTGAGACTTGGAGGATTTTCTGCATTCTCAATGTACCTTATCATGAACAGGAACACTTAATGTAGAAAGCAAAAAAAATAGTGGTTCTCTGAAAGGAAGATTAGTAATATTTACCATTGAAGAAATAATTCAGGTAAACACAAATAGCACCCCAATTGAGTGCTCTTAGGGGCTAAAAAAGGTACCTCATTCCCTGGATTGTGAACAAGCATTCTGAAATGTATAGCGACAGATAAATACTATTATTAATGATTACCATTTGGTTTCTTTATCTACAGGAAATCTCATTCCGTCTAGTTCATTATATTGAACAAACATTCAAATTACTAAACTATACACAATGTTTCAAAGTTTACATTTTATGAAAACGAAGTGAAGCAATATTTGTGCCCAATGAATGTGAGATGATGAGTTTTAAAGGGTTTCATATATCTTATGACATTTGACTTACATTAATGGTCTGGGAGTATTTAAGATACATGGATATGTAGATTACATACCTACACACACATACACACATACACACATATGCATGTATATTTCAACAAGTACAATAAAAATCTTCAAAAACAAATCACATCACTGGTAGCTGCAGATCAAACAATTACACATAAAGAATTCTTTTTTAAAAGACTGAAAATGGCTCATCAGAATACTTGATGAAATTCATATTAGAGGCCCATTTCTTCCAATTCTATTACTGATGTGTCACTTCAATATGTGAATCCCTTTATTGAAAGCATTTGTCCCTTCTTTTTGAATTTAATTCTAGGAGTCTCTGCGTTCCTTGTTCATGGTGAATAGCATATTTTTTATGTTAAAGGTCAGGACAATGGTTGGGGGGTCTTTGTAGTTATCTGATATGGTAAAGATAGAGCCATCAACTACATCATCTCAAAACTGTTGTAAGTCACAGTGGCTGTGATCCTGGGAAGCACAGGTCTATCTAAGTTTACAGGAAAGCCTGGAGAAATCTTCATTTGAACACATTCTCTAAGCTCGATAAAGGGCTTGAAGGGAGCTATCACTTCTGGAACATTCAATAATTCACTACCTAAGGGAAATTCGTGACTGATGGCAATTGTGACTTCAAATGTCTTCTTATTTTCTTTGAATACCAGTTCTCTTCCTGGATGAGGAGCTTGTCCACTTCCAGCAGATCTATACTCCTACTGTGTAATAGTGCTCTGAGGGACTGTTTTGTAATGGGGTCAAAATTCTGTTCCATTGAGCACTGTCTCAGCCTCATAGGCTGAGGAGAGTGGGAGGAGGTGGGGATGGCAGGGAGATGACTCCTTCTTCTAATACAGGCAAGGCTGCTCTGAAAAGAAGTCAGAGGATCCCTCTACAGATTAAATGTCCACCAACTAGCCAAGCAGGAAGTACCTCAGCAGGGCTGAGTGAAGGAGTGATTCTAGCGGGAGCCATGACCCTGGGTCTTGGTCTGGCATAGCCTTCAGCTCTGTCTTCTGCAGCTACTCCAGCTATTTCTCATGAAGCTCCAGTGTAGCCCAGCAGCTGCATGTCTGCTTCCAGCAGTGCCCCAGCTCCCAAGGCCTTCTTTGCTATGGCACCAGAACAGACCATGCACCCCTACAAATACAACATGCAGGAGATCATGCTCTTGAAGCCCAGTATTCCCTAGACAAGGCCCCTATTCCCTGGGCTACAGCCCCAGCTTCAGCTCCATCTCCACCTGATAAGAAGGGACCTGATGCTCCCCCTATAACTCAGCTCAGATGTGTCACTTCACTAGCCCAGGAGGGGCTGTAAGAAAAGATGCCTTATTGGGGAAGACAGCAGATGAGACAGTTCATTTGCAGCCCAGTTCTGGCTCCCAAATTTTTGTGGATTTGAGGGTCTGTTGAAAAAGGTGGCCTGTAATTTTCTGGCTAGAAAGTTCATTCCTTTTCCATTCATAAAGTGTTTGGTGATTCCCAACTTGCCACTGATTACTGGGGATAGACTGGCAACCTAGGGGTAACCTTGCTGATGGTTCAATTCAGAGGCTTTCGGGGAAAAGAGACAAAGCTGCTCTTCCTGTTATGCCTGGCCCTTGTCCCTGCCTGACCCCCTTCTCCCCTGAGAGAATCCCAAACCGTGTTTGTTGCTATGAATGGGTCTGTTAACCAGGTCCTTTATCCTTGTGTTTACTCTGAAATTGGAGAGAAGTTGAGCCAAAGCTGCCCCTATCAAAGCTTGCCCCCACCCCATTTTGCCTGCCATTCATGGTATTGCAGGTTTGCCTTGGCAATATGTATATTGCAGTCTCTCTCTCTCTCTTGCTCGCTCACTCTGCCTCTCTCCATTTATCTTTTGCCTTTATTGTATTTACACTACTATGCATATACTATATCTATATAGTATAGATATAGTGTATACTAGTATATAGTATATATATAGTATATGCTATATATATATACTATATATATGCTATATATATACTATATACATAGCAGTGTACATATACTATTATAAATTTTGTGTTTTGTAACTTTGTAGCATTTTAGGTAAGTTTGTGTTTATGCTTTGCTGGGTACAATAAAGATACTCTATTGAATAAACCTAGGATTAGAATGCAAAGAATACATGTCTTCTGTTACATTTTTCCTTTATTCATACTTTCCCTGATTTTTTTTGAAGAATATCCTCCTCACTGAAATATTCTTTTGTTCCTTGATTATAAAATGAGTCCATTCTCCAGATAGATGTCTACCGATAATTTTCCTATTCTTTCTGTTTTTATCTTCTTGAAAAAGCCTTCCAATTTGGGCACATGTGAAAGAAATGGAGTTGATTGATAAAGTTGCAGAATATCACTGTTCATTAAAATGTCAACCTCTTATAAATACGTTGAGAAACAATAAAAAGAAAGTAAAAAGAAATACTTGTGTCCCTATCTTGGGGTTTATTTTGCTTAACATCATCTTATCTGGTTGTATGAACTTAGCTTTTGACCTTTTTCGCTTGTCCCAGATATATACTAGTCATTGCAAATAAGGGAAACAGTGGATCCTATGTTTCTTTGGGGCTGGTTTACTTCCCTTAGTATAAATTTTTCCAAGCCTTTCTGTAGCATGTGATTTTTTTCTTTGTCTGTTCCTTCTCCATGGTATAACCCATGTATTCACTGTTTTTCTTGTCGATGCTCTGCATCTTGTATATATACTTCTATAATTTGGGGAGGGGAAAGGGAAAATGCTTAAATAGGCATACAGGTTGACCCATTGTAACAATGAGATGTACAAGACACTATGTTGAAAAATGAACTTTATCATTTATGGGGGGTGTGGGGAATTGTAGTTGTGGAGGTGGGAGGGGAGGGATGGTAGGGGAAAAAAAAAGGAGGAGGCAACAATGCTTGATAGGAAATATACTTATTACCTTGCTCATGTAACTGTAACCCCTCTGTACAGAATTTTTACAATAAAAAGCATATTTTAAAAAGTCAACCTTTTCTGTTTCAATTGTCTATCAGTAAAAATGATTCAGAGGCTGCTGCTTCCCCGTTGAAAATGAAGCTCAAATGCTTTCATTGGCACTTCATGTTAGTCAAGTCTGTGAGAGTTATTTCAAACCTGACATTGAGATCTTGTGTATTTTACATTCATCAGAATGCAGAATTAGGAAAAAGAAGCATTCAACTTTGAAAATAACAGAGAAGTTCTAGATAAAAGTCACTGAGTAATTGCAAGATTTTCAATAACAGAGGTAGTACCACATCTGGTTTTTACTAGGGATAAGTGTCATGGATTCTTTTGCCCTGGCTGGGTGCAAAAATTAATCCTCACGGGGCTGGGATGTAGCTCAGTGGCAAAGCGCTAGCCTAGCAAGTGCAACGTCCTGAGTTTGATCCCCAGAACCAAAAAAGAAAAGACAAAAAAAATACACTTAAAAAAAACCGAAACAAAAAATTAATCCTCACATCCCATCTTCTTAAGTAATCTTTACTACTCAGAGTGAGAATCGAGTTTAGAGTTTGTTTTCAAGACTAGTGCTCTACCGGTTGAGCCACAGTTCCATTTCTGGCTTTTTATTAGAGATGTCTCATGGATTTTTTGCACAGGATGGCTGCAAACCTTAATCCTCAAATCTTAGCCTCCTATGTAGTCCTTAATACTCAGGGTCAGATAGAGTTTGTGTCTGACCATTTGGTTCAAGATTAGTGCTCTACCATTTGAGCCACACTTCCACTCCTGGCTTTTTTCCCTGGTTAATTAGCGAGAACAATCTCATGAACTTTAATACCTGGGTGGGATTTTGTCTTGATTCTAAAATCTTAGCCTCCTGAGTAGCTGGTGTGAGCCACCACTGTCTGGGTCTACACTTGGTCCCTAGCTTCAGGCCCCTGCTCTTCACTCCCTTGATATTATTGGTGGTGTCCTCGTTTCAGATTTCAATTGAGCTTAGTGTACTGCGTCATTCAGTCTCTGGTCCCAGGAATCTATAGCAAGGCTGTTATGACATCTAGACTAACCATAAGGCAATAAGCCTGGGATAAACAGCGTGGTGTCCAAGCCTGCGGCTTCTTACATCTGTCACTGGGCGAATGATCCCAGGACTCATTTAATGCCACTGCCTTCTTGGAGGCCTCCTAGCTTCCTTACGATCTGACTGCAGGCATGTCATGACCTGGGGTGCAGGGCACTAAGGTTTCTCCTTCATTCCACTGCCATAAATGGGAATTTCAGAAGTCACTTCTCCCTTTTGAATCTTCATTTCACAGAAATTGTGCTTAAAACCCCGCATTCTGATCCTTCCTTCTTCTGGATCTTTGCCTATCTAGCAAGTTTGAGCTGTCTTTTGGTCTCAGAAAAGCCAGATGTTCATGTCAACAATTGTACTGATTCAACACCCAGTGACATGGGGGCCCTCTCTACTCCTCCACTTATGCCAGGCTCAAAGGTCTTTCATACCCAGCATGCATCTTGATTCCTAGGAACCCAGGGCTATGATTTCCCTGAAGAGCCATCGGCTTAAAAACTTTGATGGAGTTAGGCACCAGTGGATCACACGTATAATCTTAGCTACTAAGGAGGCTTTGTTGTAAGAATCAAGGTTCAATTCAGGTTGAACAGGAGTCAATAACACTTCTCTTACAATACGACTGCATTCCAAGACGTGATCCCCCCAAAGATTCAAACCAGCTAGAGATGTTCTCATTGTGTGTGGGGACTAGCCTTACTATGAGCGTATTCCTGAGGGCTCCTCTTACTCCAGGAGCCTTGGAAGGGGCAAAAGCTTCCTCCAGCAGAGGGCTTATTTCCCCTCTAGAACCAGCATAGGCCACATCCTCTAGCAAGCAGAACCTCCTTGTCCAAGTTGGGAGAGCTGCTGTCCCCAAGATGTCTGCTGGGGAGATGCTAGGCAGCTTCATGTGCCTGTGGGTGAGTGGGACCATGGATTCTGCTAATCCATCCAGCAAGGCTTCATCCAGAAGTCTATCTATAGTGCCCAGCCAGCAGAGCCTGGTATCTCCTTGGGTTCCAGCATCCCTACTCTGCAATGTTAGGGAACCCACAGAGCCCACTGTGATGTCTTCGCACTCCAGTTTCAACATTCCATTGCCAGCCACCAGCCTGTCCTTTAACTGTGGTCCTTGGCAGTTTTACCCACAACAGCATGGGACATTTACAGATAGCAAGCAAGTCTAGATCTTCATTTGGAACCCTGAAGACTAATAATATAGGCTCATCGCCTGCCCTCTGACAACCTGGACAGCCTGGCCCTCCCAGCTCCATTTTCCAGCATGTGTTTAGGGGCCTTCGGAGCTCGGCTTCTGCTCCCTGCAACTACACATGTCTCCTGGAAAGAGTCCTTGAACCTGCTGCGCCCCAGAGGTCAGGCCACAGTGAGGTCTCTCTGCCCCCCGCCTGGCTCCTAGCACAACCACAATCAGGGCAGCACTCCCAGGCTCCACTGCAGACCTCTGACTTGGGTCAAAAAAATTCCTGTGCTTGTGCAGTCCACAGTCAGCAGTCGGTAGTCCTGGAACAGGGGCATCTACTAATGCCACTCCAGAAGAGCTTTTGCACCAAGCAGGTTGATTTTGGAGCAGCTCCTCTTCCAATTGCAGGCCTGGTGTCCATTAAAGCAGAACATGACACTGCAAAAGATCACAGCGCACAATAGAAGAACCTGACAAGCAATAGTCCTGTGCTCAGAAACCTGACAGAGACAGTAAATCAGAGAGAGAGTAAGGCTAGATTGTACCTGCTTCAATATCCTTGCCAAGAAATGTTTATTTTCACCAAGATATAAAGAGGAAACTTCTAACTCTATCTCTGACAAAGTAGCTTGTACGAATCTAGACTTCCATAAACAATCACAAAAGTAGAAGCTATGTGAAAAATAAATATATGTATGTAAATATATATATATATATATATAATACAAATGTGTAGGGATATATATTTATATTAGCATATTCACATATACAATGTGAATATGTATATAATGTATGTATGTATAATGTATAATGTATATTTATGTGTATATATATATATATATATATATATATATATAATGTACAGGAGAGAAAAACTACATAGTATTTGGAGGAATAATTACCAAAATCTTCCCAATTTTCATTAAAAGCATGAACCCTTATATGCAGGAATCTAGCACCTCAACAAAAGTCAATTAGCATAATCCCATAGATCCACACTAAAACACATTCTAATTAAATACTCAAAGACAGCAAACCTCCCAAAGCACAGAGACACAACTCCTCACACACAAGTGATCTTCAATGATATTATGACCAATTTTTCATTAGAAAAAAGAGTATTAGGCAGCAAGGGCAACAAATTCAAAGTGCTAAAAGAAAAGGACATATCTAACACCAACCTTTCTTTTATAACATTCCCCCCACCCCAGAGATAGGGGCTGAACTCAGGGCTTTGTACTCACCAGGCAGGCACTCTTCCATTGAGCAAAATCCCCAACCTTACAACTACCCTTTCTAAAACAAAACAAAACAAAAAATATATTTCTTGTAAAAGTGAGAGATGCTAAATAGTGAAGGCTCAGGCCTATAATCCTAACTACTCTGGAAGCTGAATTGTGAGGATTGTGGCTCAGAACCAGCCTGGACCTTGTCCCTTCAGGAGTAAATTGTGGGAGACAGGTGTCCTTAAGAAGGATGTGCTGTGTCATTCCTGGAACAAGTCATAGGATAAGGTGGCCATCAAGAATGGAGGCTATTGGCTAGTGTCTCCACAGAAGCAATTTGTAAAATGCAGGAGTGCTCTCGTAGGTCAGAGGACATTGACCACTGTCTTAGTGGTTTCAAAAATTCCACGAAAATAACCATAGCAACCTCAAGTCCTCCTGGAATCTCTAGCAACAGTCTTGGAGGCCGAAGAGCTACAGTGTCAATGGTGGCAGGCTGTAATTGGTCCACTTTTTCTCTGACCTCACTTGGTCTGAATCTGATTTGTCCATTTCCCCCATGATGTCACTATGCCCAGTTGTGATTGCTCTATTGTGATAGGTCATGTAGGGTATATAGGAAGCCACTGTGCCCCAACATTTGTCAGTTAACAGTGCTGGGAGCTCTCGCTTGGTGAGCTGCTGGATTACCTCAAATCTAGATTGATGATCTGTTTGTTTGCAGGTTTTGTTGGTTGGATTTTGGTATTTCTTTTTTACTTTTTGCCGGGTTTCCCATTATTTTATTGAGTTAATTTTTCGGAGACTTGCTACCTGCCATCATAGCAGGAGGATCGCAGAATACAAAGAATCATCTTCGAGCTCCTTGAAGGAGGAGATCATCAAACAATACCAAACGAAAGAACTCCTTGACCAAGTTACCTGAGTGAAACTGTCCCATCACCACTTCACAGACACCGAGATGGCAGTTTAAAATATGTCGTATGGGAGAGTCCTCCAGTCATTGAATAGAGAATAAGATGGACATTTTTAAGGCTGGATGGCCCAGACACATCATCAAGTTGTACCTGGTGATGGAGAAAAAAGAGTATGTGTATCTCATCATGGAATTGGCCACTAGGGGCTACCTTCTGAAGTCTATCTGAAAATCCCACCACTTATATAAAGTTGAAGCCAGGGGATTCTTCAAACAAATTGTACTAATTACAGCAGAACACAATCGCACACTGAGACCTTAAGCCCAACAATATCCTTTTGGGCAGCAAAGGCAATATCAAGGCTAGTTATTTTGTTCTAATCATCTGGTTCTCCCCGGGGCAGCTGCTGACAAATTTATGTGGTGTTGTGCTATTCCATACCCCTGAAATGTTCCTGCAAGAAAGAAATGATGGCTAGAACTGGCTTCACATCTGTAATCCTACCTACTCAGGAGGCTGAGATTTAAGGATCATGGTTCATTGCCAGCCCGGTCAGAAAAGCCTGTGATATTCATCTCCAACAAACCACTAGAAAACTGGGAGTGGCACAGTGGCTCAATTGGTATAGTTCTAGCCTTGAGTTGAATTGCTCAGGGACACTGCTCAGGCCCAGAGTTCAAGCCCCACAATTGGAAAAAGAAAGATATGCCTACAAGGTGGAAATCTGGAGCTTAGGTGTCTTTTTATATTTTGTTATAACAGGAAGATTTCCCTTTGAGGGGAGGATGTGATCCAGGTAGAGTCACTAGTTCTGAAGGCCAAGTATGTTGGTCCATATAACCTGTCTGAGGACAAATTGTAATCTGCCAACTGGTAATTGAGGACCTGAGGGAGAGACAAATATTGAACAAATAATGGAGCACCCATAGCTTAAACAATTTGCACAATATTCCCTGTGTTTTGATGAGCCAAGACTCAACAAGCTGGAACCCATCATTCTTAAAGTAATGTGTTACATGAGGTACTACCTATATGAGATCCAGGGATCTATACAGAACAGAACATTCAATTATGCCATGGGCATGTACCTTTTAATTAAAGAAAACTTAGGCTGTCCAAGTGAAAAGAGTACCTTCAACAGTGCCACCGTGCCCAACTCCTGCAGATCTTTCCAACTTACCTCTCCCTATAGGAAGGAGAGCCAGTATACTCACCTGTCTTAACCATTACATCTTGTCATCTGAGTTTCAATTGCTTTATAATGACAAGCAGTCACCTCTGAAGAGAGGCTTAGGTACCACTCTGCCTGCCATTCCCTTCTGTTTCTTGCAGAAGAACCCCAGTCCTAGCACAGTTCCAGGCCAGGATTCTGTGTTGTTTTCCTTGGCTGGTCTTTCTTTTTAAGCAGCAGTGAAAGATTCCTCTCTGGGGAGCCACAATTTGAGATCATAAACTGTCTACTAAGAAGCAGGGCTGGAGGAGGGTGGTTAGCAGAATATTCCCTTCCCTCTGGGTAGCCTCATAATTAGACCAAAGTATAATTTAAGGCGGAGATTGGGCAGGATGGGTGTGGCTAGCAAATAGCTACCACTCTTCTCAGAATATGATACAGTATGCAGGCCCAGGAGCAGAGCAATTCTGGAGGAAGGGGTGGAGAGTATTATAAGACATCAAAGATAATAGCAGTTGAGAGCCACAGGGACCTGTTATTGGGATGTGAAAGATTGCAAGAAGTATACTCAAAAACTAATTATAGGAGGGATAATTCCTATACAGCAAAGGCTGCATAGAGAGATCATGTCTCAATCCACACTCTGGCTACTGAAACCAGAGGAACTAATGTTTGCAAGCAATTACAAGTAGGAGATAGTGCTCTACCACTTGAACAACAATGCCACTTCCAGTTTTCTGGTGGTTAAATGGGGATGAGTTTCAGGGACTTTTCTATCTGGACTGGCTTTGACCTACAATCTTCAGATCTCAGCCTCCCCAGAAGCTAACATTAACAACCTAGGATTACACTCAGGAACAATGCCCAGACCCTGATTTCAAGGCCAAAGACCATACAAAAAATAAAAAAAAGGAAAGTAAAAGGGGACAGTGGGTGGAGAGATTCACCATTCATCAGATGCATGTCAGGTGTGAATGATCCAAAATGTAGGCTAGGAGCAGACAGGGAACCTACCCAAGGCACAACTGATCTTTTATTTGTGGAAGCCAAGTGAAAAGTCAATAAACCAATATATGAAACAACTATAGAAAGATAAATATTGCAGGTGAGAGTGCAAGAAAGAGTCCTTGTGAGTCAAGTGCTGGTGGCTAACACCTGTAATCTTAACTACTCAGGAAGCTAAGATCTGACGATCATGTTTCAAAGTCAGCCTCAACAAAAATGTCTCTGAAATTCTTATCTCCCATTAACTAGCAATAAAGCATAATTGGGAACTGTGGCTCAAATGGTAGAATACTATATTTAAGATTAAAAAAAGATAAGCAACAATGACTAAGTCCTGAGTTCAAACCCGTTCAAACCCCAGAATCCACATACATAGAGAAAAGGTTTCTGTGAAGAGGTAGCACTGAAGCCAAGACCTGTAGATTGAGAGGGAGCCAGCTTTGGGGGCATGTGACAGAGGCAATAGCTAGGATGAAAGTCTCAGAGCTGGAATAAACCCCATATCAGGAGGAAGTGGTGTGTGGCTGGTTCTGACTGAGAAAGAGAATGAGGTGAGGTACATCTGAAAAATGGGGGCCAGATGGGCACTGGTGGTTCACACCTGTAATCTAAGCTACTCAGGAGGCTGAGGATTGAGGATTGTGGTTCAAAGGTAGCCTCACCAGGAAAGTCCATGAGAATCTTATCTCAATAACCAACTCTGAAAAAGCTGGAAGTGGTACTGTGGTTCAAGTGGTAGAGCACTAGCCTTGGGCTCAGGTTCCGAGTTCAAGCCCCAGTCCTCAGACTTCAGCTTTCTGAATAGCTAGGATTACATGTGTGATCCACCACAGCCAGGAAACCCTTTATTATATATTATCTAACTTAATGGTTGTGAATTTCCCATTAGGAGGGCTCACTCTGAGCTCATCCTATTCTGGTTCACTTTCAGTCGATGGCCAGGTCAGTTTCCCCTCTGGAACTAACTTGTCTGTGGGAGGAGGATAAAGCCCCTGAAGCCCCTTCCCTTGTTGGGTGCATCCTATATTGTAAGAGTGATGAAAGGGGCCCAAGATTAAAGCTGGGCTCCTAAGGCGGAGTTCCTATTGTGGGCAACCTGGGCTGGTGTGCAGCTTTGAACAAGTGACTCTGGGAAGATATGAAAAATAACCACACCTAAATCCAATTTTTTCAAAATCCTCTTGAGAGCTAGAAGAGGAGAGGGGAAGGTAAGATATATTCTGAATAGTTTCCTTCCTGTTGTGACATTGATTGATACATTTTGCTCAAGCAGGAATTACTAAATACAGTTGTTATAATCTTCCTATTCTGGGAAGGTCCTCAGTTTACCTTCCCGTGGTTGAGAGTTGTATGAGCTAAAATCCTCAGCTGTCAGCTCTATTTGGGCTACTTGTCCCAGAGAAGAGGGCGACCCTTTTTGCAAACTGCTCTGCTCAGAAGGAGGTCTAATTTTCTGATTTTCAATAATGGGGAGTATGTGCTGCTAGAGAAAAGGATGCTATAAAATAGAGTGAGCTTGGAGATCACACCCTTCAGAGGGAAGCCCAAACTGAGACCTGCTCTGAGGAAAAATCAAGGAACTGAGAGGAAGTTAATATTTTAGGTCATATGGCCAGGGAAGGCCTTTCTGGGGCAGAACTTCTGATCTAGCTGCTGAAAAGATGAACTAACTAAACAAAGTTTATTTTCCTTTTGTGTGTGTGTACAAGTACTGGGGCTTGAACTCAGGGTCCCATACACTTGCTTAGCTTTTTCCTGCAAGGCAGATGCTCTACCACTTTAGCTAAACCTCTACTTTGAAGTTTTTTGCTAGTGTATTGGAGATAGGAGTTTGTCAGAATTGTCTTTCCAGACTGGGCTTGAACAGGGATCCTTAGATCTCAGCCTCCTGATAAGCAGGATCAAAGACAGGAACTATTAAGCATTCAGGTCCACACAAAGGTGTAGAAGTTTCCAGAGAAGAGAAGAACAAATTTTCAAAGGCCCTGCCTGATTTGTCAACTTGTTGGATATTGTTTATTGATTTATTTTTGAAAATGGGGCTTGAACACTGGGCCTGGGCACTTTCTTTCAGCTCTTCAGCTCAAGTCTAGCACTCTACCACTAGAGCCACAGAGCCACTTTGGATTTTCTGGTGGATAATTTGAGATAAGAGTTTCACAGTCTTTCCTGCCCAAGCTGGAAATCCTCAGATCTCAGCCTCCTGAGTAGCTAGAATTACAGGCATGAGCCACCAGTACCTGGCTGGATATTTATTTATATAGGATTACAGCAATATCCTTGTAAATAGGATGAAAAATATTTAAGTTGATCACTCCATATGAGCCTCACTGGCTGTAAGTTTTCTCTTTGATAGTTAATATGAAGGAAAGCCACAGGTGAATCCCCACAGTGCACCTCGGTTTATTATGAAAGGATGCCTCTGGCGTGCTTTTACAGCAGTGTGCTCAATGTAAAAGATAATAATGTTATTCATGACATTATTCACAGTAGTAGAAAGGTAGAAACCCAAATGTCTCTTGTCGGGTAAACAAAATGTGGTATAACCAGCCAAGGGAATATTATTCAATCTTAAAAAGGAATGGCATTCTGACCATGCTACAACAAGAATGAATCTTTAAAATACTGTGAAATAAACCATATTAAAAATAAAAACTATATTTATGATTCCACATATATAAGGTACCAAAACATAGTCAAATTTGCTGGCTACCAGTGGCCCACACTTATAATACTAGCTACTTATAGGGCTAAGAACTGAGGATGGAGGCTTGAAGCCAGACTAGAAAGAAATGTTGCTGAAACTCTTATCTCCAAAAAGTGAGATACAGTAGAGGTGAGACTCAACAATAGAACTGTGGAGCACATGGGCAGCAAAGATGGCTTTGGGAGGGGGTTGAGTGGGCAGAGCCTAATTTACTGTAAAGTACATGGGCAGCCAAGATGGCACTGGGAGAATCCTGTTTGATCGTGGTGTATGGTTTTTTGGATGAATTGTTGAAGTCGATTGGCCAAAATTTTGTTGAGAAGTTTTGCATCAATGTTCATCAAAGAAATGGGTCTATAGTTCTCTTTCTTTGATGAGTCCCTGCCTGGTTTTGGGATGAGGGTAGAGTGGGCAGAGCCCAATTGATCTTCCGATCAGTGCCTAACCAGCCTGGGAAGGCTCAGGTGCATGATAGGATGTGACCTTGACAGTGATTGGTTCCTCTTCTTCCCTTTTTGTCTTTAATAAGGGCTACTCTCTGTTAATAAATGAGTTTTCTACCTGCTGGATTTGGCTCCCCGCTGCGTCTGACTCTCTCCTGGGCTGGGGAACAGGCGTCTTTCGTGGGACGGACGAAGACCCAACATAGAACATCAGCATTGAACAAATAAGTTTAACATAGAGGGGCTGGGAAAGTGGCTCAGTGGTAGAGAGCTTGCCTTACATGCCTGAGGCCCTGGGTTCGATTGCTCAGCACCACATAAGCAAAAAGAACAAAGCCGGAAGTGGCACTATGGCTCAAGTGATAGAGTGCTAGCCTTGAACTGAAGAGCTGAGGGACAGCGCCCAGGCCCAGAGTTCAGGCCCCAAGACCGGACCTCCCCCCCCAAAAAATGTTTAACATTGAATGGAGAATAGAGAATGAATGATGTGGCCAATGCAGGTAAGAAAGAGCAGGCTTTCTGTGTGCAAAGGACTTCTTGGTCAACAGCACTGTGACAGAAGACACAAAGACAGTACTAGGCTGAGAAGTAAGGACAAGGAAGACAGGAGAGTTGATTACCCGGTTTTTTTTTTTTGTTGTTGTTGTTGTATTTGTTTTTCCCAGTACTGGCACCTGGACTCAGGGCCTGAGTGCTGTTCCTGAGCCTCTTTATGCTTTGGGCTAGTGCTCTCCCACTTGAGTCACAGAACTTCTTCTTTTTCTGAGTAGTTTATTGGAGATAAGAGTGTCATGGGCCATCTTGTAAGGCTGGCTTCAAATGGAGATTAGTCTTCAGATTTTTGCCACTTGAGTGTTGTATTCCAATTTAAATTGTAGTATTCCAATTTCCCAGGAAGATATGACAGCACTCAGGCAATTTGGCTGGAAGTTCTTTATTTAGCCATATTCCATCTGTCCTCAGCTCACAGAGCTAGAGAACAGCCCTGTTTGTTGTTCAGGGGGGATTTTTATAGGAAGTGCTTTCACATAGGTGATGTTTACCAAAGCAAGCAAGCAAGATTACAGAAGCAAATCATAGCCTTGAGTCAAACATGCCTTGACATTGGACCTTTGCCCTGATGTGGAAGAAGGGGCATCCTTTTCCCAGAGAGAATGCATGTCAGCATGCACCCTCACACCACACAGAAGCTCAGATGGGGACACACGAGTCAATGCCTCTGACAGTGCGCTGAAATTTTCTGAACAGGAATGATGTTTATTACAAGTTCCTGAGTAATAAAGAACTCAGTACAGCTGGTGATAAGCATCAAAATTGTTAGTGGCCTTCCGCAAAATTTGTGATAAACTGCAAAGCTGCCAGCCTGGGAAGCTTGAGGGAGAGAGAGAAGTTCACTTTTAGCAAAGATGTTTCTGAATTTACATTTTTGTTCCCATGGATATCCTTCTTTACCAAGGGAAAGGGCCTCAGGAGAGAAAATTAGCTACAGCAAGAAGGATTGAGGCTAGAATAAACTTTCTTCCAGTGAATAGCAAATCAGATATCACACTGAGTAGCTAGGATTACAAGTTTGAGCCAAAACTGCCTATTTTGATTAATTCTTGTGTGTCATCCCCAGGAATGTGTATTCAAGCCAAGGTGACCCAAGCCTTCAAAGTTTTGTTACAGATATTGACTCAAGCTGTGATGTCAGAAATACTGACCTTACTGTTCAGCCTGGAACCAAAAGAAATGAGAGGCGAGAGTTATCTATGTTTGTGGCTGGTAAATCACCAGGATTAGTGGCAGGCTGGAAAGAAGAGAATCAAGAGGGCACATGTGGAACATGGCAGACAGGAAGGCATCAAGGAAGAAGCAGTTTCGGGATGAGCAGTGGATCAGGAGGACCAGATTCTCTGTGGCGCAGAAAGTCTTTCTTCAGAGCCCTCACCACATTGATGCACACATTAGCCTGTCTTGGGTCACTCCATGTTTGTTTAGTGCTTCAGCCCTCAGTCATTTGAACTCTTAAGGCTTGGGGCTTCCTGCACATCCTCCTGGAGCCTGGCACAGGGTCTAGCCCACATTGGTGCTGGCTGATGGTTGCCTAATGGGGCTGAATAGAGACAAACACTGAACTGGAGGTTTCTGGAAGGGATCGGCGTGCACTTAGTGTCCAGAGGACATGCATGGGACTGTACCTTCATGAGGAAGAGGCCAGAGGAAAGTCTCATGTCACCTCCCTAACACTTTGGTACAAATGGCAGACAGATGTCACAGGGCAGCAGGCAATGCACTCTGGTTTATATATGTGCATGCACACCCAACATCTGTGGTCTTTGACAAGGAAGAAACCAGGGCCCATTAGTGGAATAGTACACACTGATCACAGCATGGACCCCATTTCATGGCTGCGGACACTGAAATCCTGGGGTCTTGGTGTCCTCAGGCCTTGGCCAACAGCAGTGGGGAGTCTGAGACCTTGGAGGCAGGGCAATGGCAGGGCTCCAGCAGTATCTGAAAAGCCTGAGAATCTCGACTCCTCAAGGATAGCTCACAGACTCAGAGGAGGCTGTGAAGAGGGATAGATCCATGGGGTACACTTGAACCACCAAAACGCACCCTGCTCACTAGCACCAAGCACGTACGGCTTATAGCCCAACAATCCAATTCTGGCTCTTTCTCACCTCACTTGGCAAGGGGGGGAGCCATGGAGGAGCAAGATACACCATTTCAGTTGAGGAGGGATATATCTGATATCAGACCCACACATCACACCTAGATAGACTGGAACTCTCCAGAAGGCCAAGGTAACAGATACAGTCGTTGTCTAACAAGTGTGGAAGTTGGAATCTTGAGTCTGAGGACTCCATAGTGCCCAACTTGTGGGTTGGTGGCTGCAACTACCCCCTGAGGTGGTGACTAAGTGGTAGCATCTGGGTTGCTAGCCTGTAAACAGAAGAAGTTGAAGGTGGGCTGTGGAGTGGCCTGGTGCCTGGGCCACACCCTTTTGCTGAGTTGTTGCTGTTGCCACCACGTGGACGTGCCTAGGCTTGGAGCAAGGTTGCAGGGCCGGTGGGGCTGACTGGCTGTGCAGAAGCAGAAGGAGGTGTCACTTCTGCAGGCAGTGACTCTATTACTGGCAGCCCTAGGCTTCCTGCTCAACGTGGGGCTGGGGCTCTGTACCATAATCGGCAGCCTGATGGCACCCCGAGGGGTTAGGAGGCAGATAACTGAGTGCCTCAGTATGGTGCTGAGAGAATGCTGTTCCCCAATCTCCCAACCCTGTCTGGGTTTACTTCAAACCTGCAGCTTCTCCTTTCTCCTCCTCTGGTAGGTGACCTCAGTGGCAGCACCAGAACAGTCTGTGCTTCTTCCTACTTTTCTCCCAGGTGGGGTAAATTGAGGCTGCGAGGATAGGGATTTGTCCACTCAGTACAGTCAGAAATAGAACCCAGGGCCCTTGGTGCCCCAGTATGGGAGTCTTATTTCTACTTACCATACTTTACAATCAGTTCTTTCTATTGCCCTCTCCTGTCCCCTGATCTCCTCCAGCATTCTCTTTCTGGAGTGTACCCTGTCTGCACATGTCTGTATCCTGTAGGACTGATGCCCTCATCATCTTTGCTCCCCTCCCTAACCTCCACCTGCATATCCTGTGTCTCTACTCAGGTCAGTCCTTTTCCCATTTAACCACTTGCACAGGGACGCTAGGCCTCCCCACTAATTCTCCCTGTTCACTCTTCCCCATCCTATCTGTTTTTTTAGGTATTGTTGATTGGGGAGTGAGTGCAAAGACCCTCTTGGAGCTGTAGGCCCCTTGGAGGGAGTGAAATGCGAATTTCTGGTTCTTGAGGAACTTGCCACCTTTGACTCTCCAGTAGTCCAGACGTGTTCCTGTGGAGGGATTGCCCAAAATGTCCCTGAGAGCAGTTCCCTGAGGGTAGAATGCCACATGCCTTCCTTCTCTGCCAGGAACTGATGGGACATGGTATTTTTTGGTATTCCAAACTGTGATCATATTTTATTCTGCCTCTTTAAAACTTATGTACCTGCGCATCTGTATGTGCATTTTGACTAAAATAGCAATTTTTCTTCCTCTGTGTGTGTGTGTGTGTGTGTGTGTGTGTGTTTTCAGATCTTCAGTCTTAAACTCAGAGCCTGGGTTCTGTCTCTTAGTTTTTATCACTCATGACCAGTGCTCTACCACCTGATCCACATCTCTACTTCTGGCATTTTGGTGATTCATTGGAGATAAGAGTCTTACAGACTTTCCTACAAGGGATGCTTTATTTGTTTGTTTGTTTTTGGTCGGTCATGGGACTTGAACTCTGAGCTTGGGCGCTGTCCCTGAGGTCTTCAGTTCAAAGACAGCGCTTTACTGCTTGAGCCACAGTGCCATTTCTGGTTTTCTAGTGATTTATTGGAGATAAGTGTCTCATGGAGGGCTTGGAAAGTGGCTCAGTGGTAGAGGGCTTGCCTTGCATGCAAGAGGCCCTGGGTTCTATTCCTCAGTACCACATAAGCAAAAAGAAAAAAGCCAGAAGTGGCAATGTGGCTCAAGTGGTAGAGCGCTAGCCTTGAGCTGAAGAGATAAGGAACAGTGCTCAGACCCAGAGTTCAGGCCCCATGACCAGACCTAACAACAACAATAACAAAAGAGTCTCATGGACTTTCCTGCCTGGTCTGGCTTTGAACTGTGGTCCTTAGATCTCCCACTTGAGTAGTTAGGATTACAGGCGTGAGCCACTGGTGATTTGGCTCCTTCCATTTTTTGTTTTTCAAGTTTTTCATTGTTAATTAATGGTAAGAGACTCAGATTTGCCTGCCCAGGCTGGCTTTTAAACGCAATCCTCTCATTGCAAACCTCATGATTGGATTATAACTGTGAGCCACCAGTCCCGCTCTGGGATTTGTCATTTTTGACAAATGCCAAATGTGTCTGTTGAGATGGTCTGAGCATTGAACATTGCACTGCACCCAAGGGAAATTTCAGGAGAATGACAAAGATGTAGAGACCATTTGGTGCCTCACACACACCATTACATAATGTAAGTTAATGACTTTCTTCCCAGAAATACATAACTCTTATCTTTATACAATGTAAGGTGCTTAAGTGCTTCTTCATATTTATCTAAAATAGTATATACATTGAAAGGAACTCCACCATATGTAAACAAAATATTTTTTGTTGGTCATGGGGATTGAACTCTGGCACTGTCCCTCAGCTCTTTAAGCTCAAGGCGAATGCTCTACTACTTGTGCCATAGCACCATTCCTATCTTTGTCTGTTCATGTGGTGTTGAGAAATCAAACCCAGGGCCTCAAGCATGAGAAGCAAATACTCTATCACTGAGCCATCTTCCTAGGCCACTAAACAAAAGACATTTATGTGTCAGCTGGGCACTGTTGGCTGACACTTGTAATACTAGCTACTCAGGAGGCTAAGAGGTGGGGATTGTGGTTCAAAGCCAGCCTGAGCAGGTAAATATTAACGACCAAAAATGCCATAAATGGAGCTGTGGCTCAAGTGGTAAAGCACTAGCCTTGAGTAAAAATAGCAAAGGGACAGGGCCCAGCTCCTGAATTCAAGTCCTACTCTCCACTACCAGTTTAAAAATTTTTTAATGATAAAGCAAGTCATCATCCATGGGTCTAAAACACTTGTGAGCAGTTGCTGACATACATGT
Source organism: Dipodomys spectabilis (assembly GCF_019054845.1). NCBI lineage: Eukaryota > Metazoa > Chordata > Mammalia > Rodentia > Heteromyidae > Dipodomys > Dipodomys spectabilis. Next base: position 1,836,591 of record NW_024870793.1, read on the forward strand.
CTGCCAACCTACAACATGGGCACATACAACATGATAGACTTATACATTTCTGTTCATTTCAAGGCTAGGTACAATCACATGATTACAATATATGTAGAAGCTGCAATCAGTTTGAAGTCTACGTTCATTTTCTTTGTCAGTGCTCTTGTAAGTGTGTCTGAGCAGTGTCCCTCACAGGAAGAAAAGAAGCTCCTACTGACTCACCTTAATCTCATGTTGTGAGTAGAAATAAGATCGGGCTGTATATCAATGCAACATTGTTTGGCTGTTTTTGACTCATCCTGGTTCCTTGAAAGCAGAGCCCATCTTTTGATTCCATGTTAGGGATCTCAGGAGAGGTCACCATCAAATAGGAACTGAAGAATATCACCAGCTCCCCTTCATTAAAACCTCATTATAGTTTGAAGCCAGTGGTTCACATGTGTAATCCTAACTACTCAGGAGGCTAACAATATGATGGTTGTGGTTCAATGCCAGCACTGGGTAGAAAAGTCCATGACACTTTTATCTCCAATTAAACATCAAAAACCTTGAAGTGGACCAGTGTCCCAAGTGGTAGAGTGCTAGCCTTGAGCAAAAAAGCTCAGGGACAGCCCTAGGAATGGCACACACACACACACACACACACACACACACACACACACACAAATACACACACATGCACACACTCAAACACACACACACCCCTTTTTGTTAGCTCATCTAATGCTCCCAACAACCATATAAGTCAGGTATGCTTATTTCCATATTACAGAGGAGGAAAAGTCCTGGTGTGTCAGTGGACTCAGACCTCAAATCCATGCCCCTGTCCCAGTTCCTTTTCTTGGGAAAAAAACCTGTGGACCAAGAGACAAACAGGTTACAGGCATTCTGTGGTCTGTGTGTGTGTGTGTGTGTGTGTGTGTGTGTGTGTGTGTGTGTGCACCAATCCTAGGGTTTGAACTTCGAGTCTGGGTTCTGTCCCTTAGCTTTTATTCTCAAGGTTGGCACACTGTACCACTTGAGCCAAAGCTCCACTTCTTGGTCTTTAGTTCTTCGTTGGAGATGACTCTCACAGACTTTTCTGCCCAGGCTGACTTTGAATCATAGTTCTCAGATCTCAGCCTCCTCAGTAACTAGGAGTCTAGATGTAACTACTGGCATCAGGCATAGATTCTTCACCCTTCTGGGTAAATCTGTCTTACCTGGTTTCCTCAGTGTGAATTGGTTTTAATAATGTTTGACCCTAGGCCAGTTGAGACATGTATGTCCTTATTACAGAGTCTGGCTGGTGCTTCAGTACAGCACTAACTACGCTGCCTGTGATGAAAGTTTTTGAAAAGAAAAAGTAAGCCAGGTGATGGTGACTCACACCTTTAATCCTAGCTGGCGAAGAGGCTGAGATCTGAGGATTGCTGTTCAAAGCCAGCCTGGGCAGGAAAGACTATAAGAATCTGGAAGTGGGGCTGTGGCCCAAGTGGTAGAATTTTAGCGTTGAATGAAGAGCTCAGAAACAGTGCCCAAGCCCTCTTTTCAGACCATAGGACAAACACAAAATGAAAGAAAGAGAAAGAAAGAAAGGGAGTGGGGGCAGGAGGAGAAGGAAAGAGGGAGAGAAGAATTATGGCATTAGTGGCTCAGATATGTAAAAGCAAACCAGTAGTGGAACTGTGTCGCAAAGTGGTAGAGAGTTAGCTTTGAGCGAAAAAGCTCAGACACAGGCCCTGTGATCAAGTCCAAAGAAGACAAAAAAGAGAGGGAGGGGATAGAAGGAGAAAGGGAAGGAAGGAAAGATCTAGTTCAAGAGTTGAGTGAAATAGAAACTTCTGGGTATCTGGGAACCTACAGACAACCAGGAGGCATATTTTTTTAACCACACATCCTTGGCTGGTGCTGACAGTCAGATTCTCCCTACAGAGCCAATGCTGTGCTTGAGTTCAGGCCTACTGAATCCTCCCTGGGCCTTGGGACTGAAGATCTAGCCTTTGCTTCATTTGTAAAGAATAGGAACCCGAGGACATCAAGGACCTCTCATGGCAAGAAGAGTAAGACATGGGTATCCATTCCTTGGAATCAGATCCTTTCAGTGACATGCCTACTCTGATCCTTCTCCTATCCTATCATCTAAAAAATACCTACATCACCAGCACTCCAGGAAAAGGAAGTGAGCCCCCTCAATGGCTATAGGGTGGGTGTCTCTACCCCATTTGGCAGTCCTGGTCCAGCACAGATTCTGCCGGCACCGTGATTAGTAGACTAAACAGCTTTGCGACTCAGTCTCCTCTCTCTTTCTCCTACCTCTCTCCCTCTCTTTCTTCCTCTCTCTCTCCCTCTCCCTCTCCTTCTCTCTCTCTCCCTCACTCTGTTGTTTGGGGGAGTCTTCAATGACCAGAGTATAGAATGGGCTGCTATCTCCCCATTGGCACCAGCAGTATTTAGCCATTTTTCCTCAAAATCACAGCCAGAACATGAGTGATTAAAGTCAAATTCAAATCTGCCAGCAAGTCATAACATATAGGGCTAGGACATTTATCAAGGCTGGGAGCCTCTAGTGACCTCAAAGAAAGCCAGTGAGATGGGGCAGGGAAGAGGCTGCAGTGGGACTTCTCTTCTCTGCCCTGCACCTTATAAGGCTTCTCAAATCAAGGTCAGGCCAAATAATAATGACAAATAATAAATATTGATTACTAACAACTCCTGTATTGAGACAGGAAAGTTTCATTTATTTTATTTTTACCCCATCAAATGTCCATACCCACCCCATGGAGTATTTATTATTATTCATGTGCTTTCTTAAACTTCATTCACATATCAGAAAATGGTATTCAGAGAGATTAAGCCACTGACTAGAGCCACACAGCTCAAAATGAAAATAGTATGAACATAAGAATACTGTCTGAGGCAGGTGCTGGTATCTCATCCTTGTAATCTTAGTTACTCAGGAGGCTGAGGTCTGAGGATCATGGTTTACAGCCATGATCTCCGATTAACCACTAAAATGCCTGCAATGGAGCTATAGCCCAAGTTGTAGAGTGCTAGTTTTGAGTGAAATATCTAAGGGACAGTGCCCAGATCTTGAGTTCAAGCTCTGGTACTGGCACCAAAAAATAAGAACAAAAAAGGCTCATAACCTTCACCCAAGACTATCTCCCACACACCAACAAAAACCTGGACCTGAAGGTGTGTGTGGCTCAAGAGGTAAGTACTAGTCTCGAGCAGAATAAGCTAAGGGAAAGTGTCTAAACCCTGAGTTCAAGCCTCCCCACTATAAACTTGTGTGTATATGTATGTGTGTGTGTATATCTATATACGCATATATAAAATGTGTCCACACATATGTACACATTCATGTATGTATACACATATGTGTATGTGTTGATTGGGGGATATCAGGCCTGATATCTCAAGCAAGAGAAAATTTTTGCATCATTCAGCCTGTAGATGGAGACTCCGAATTTCTATACTGCAGTTAAGTGAGGATACTCAAATTCTGAAATTCATCAAATCATTGGACAAAGCCCATTCTATTTAGGAAGGGTAATCATCTTTTTTTGCTTTGTTCGGTTATGTTTTTGTTTTTTGCCAGTTCTGGGGCTTGACCTCAGGTCCTGCACACTGTTAGTGAGCTGCTTTTGCTCAAGGACAGTGCTCTACCACTTGAGCCACAGAGTCACTTCTAGGTTTTGTTCATGCGGTATTGAGGAATCAAACCCAGGGCTTCATGCATGCTAGGCTAGCACTCTAACACTAAGCCACATTCCCAGGCCATAATAAATCTTCTTTACTCCAAGTTTAAAATTATTTAAATTTATCTATTGAAATTTACCAATGTGATTAAAATGGTAATCACATCCAAAAATATTTTAATTTCCTTCCTTTTTTATTGTGAAAATACTGTACAGAGGGGTTACAATTACTTGGGCAAGGTAATAAATACATTTCTTATCAAACATTGTTGCCTCTTCTTTTGTTTCCCCTTACCATCCCTTCCCATCTCCCACCCACCCACCCTTAATCCCCCCTCCCGCAAAAGATGTAAAGTTTTTCTCCATAACGACTTTTATATCTCATTGTTGCAATGGGTCCACCCTTATCCCTATTTAAACAATTTGTTTTTTATTTGTTAGGAAATGGAAAGACTTGGAAAAAATTATATTAAGTGAAGTAATCCAGACCCAAAGAAACATAGGTCCCATGGGTTCCCTTATATGCAACAAATAATATATGTCTGAGATTAGCAGAAACGGTCAGATACATTGATGTTAGGCGAAATGAACCCTAAGATAAAGATTCAAATGTTTTTTCTTCCTTGCAATTATTTCTAACAGCTTTATAAGATGATTACTTTGTTGCTTTGTATGTCTCTCCCCCACAGTATAACCCCTGCTTCCAAAAGTATTTTCACAGCAACATTTACACTGATGTTTGACTAAAACATGAGGCACTACATGCTAGCAGAATTAATGTGTTAAAATTCACCATCTCTAGCCATGAGTTGTTGGCTCATGGCTGTAATTCTAGCTATTCAGGAAGCTTAGAGCTGAGGACTGAAGCTTTATGAGACTCATCTCCAATTAACTACCTCAAAAAACTGATGTGGAATTATGGTACCAGTGGCAGAGTGCTAGCCTTAAGCAAAAGAACCCAGGGATGGTGCCCAGGACCTAGTACAAGCAATAAAACTGTGTGTGCATGAGCATGAACACACAAACACACACACAAACACATGCACATACACACCATTACTACCACTATCACTAGAATATCATGACTCTTGTCACAGGAGATCTGCCATAGTCAAATTGTGAGACAGGAAGTAGAATGGTGGGTTTCCTGAGACTGGGGAAAGGGATGGATGGAAGGTGCTGTTTAATAAGTGCTTAATTTCAGGTTGTATTCTGAGAAAGTTCTAGAAGTTGGTATCAGAGAGGGTGCATGAAAATGTGAATGTACTTAAAGCCACTGAAGTGTACAATTGTAACTGGTTGAGATGACAAATTTTATGCTATGGTTATTTTCCCAGGATGAGAGAATAGATAACAATACAGCCAGAGAGGGCCTGAACAAGAAAAGATAGCAGGAGGTGAGGTCCCTTATAGTGTTCACTCCTTCAGTTTCCCACCAACAAATAGCTGCTGTTGGGCCAATTGTGCTGGGCTTATGACAGGTTGGAGCAAAGGCAGTGGGTGGCTATCTGTAACTGGCCCTCTATCATTTGAGCCACATCTGTACTTCTGGCTCTTTTTAAGTTAATTGGAGATAAAACTCTCAGATTTAGCTGCCTTGGCTGGCTATGAACTTCAATCATCAGATTTCAACCTCAATATACTATCTTAAAGAAATGATTCGAACTTGCTCTTTTGTTGTTGTTGGTTTTGGTTGTCAGGCTTGCACTTGGGTCCCAGGCTCTGTACCTGAGTTCTTCTATTTAAGGCTAGCATTCTACCAGTTTTCATTACTACACTACATTTGGTTTTCTGGTGATTAATTGGAAATAAAATATCACAGACTTTACTGCTCAGACTGGCCATGAACCTTGACCCTCTGATCTCAATCTCTTTAGTAGTTAGGATTTCAGGTGTGAGCCAATTACACTTGCTGGGAACCTGCTCCTTTATGAAGGAAGGCATTCTGATTAACTCCATTTTCCAGATATAGAAACAGAGGCAAACAAATTAAAATGACTTGTCTATGATGCCACACGTTAGTAAATGCTGGAGCTGGGTCTTTTATCCTGATCTTTCCAATGGCAAATCTCACCCTCAAATAATACTGCATTAGTGTGTTGCCTTTGTTGTCCCCTACCCTCACATTCCTGTAGCAAGGAATCAAAAACATCCCCAGGTGTGATTACGTACAGGCTCTGTCTAATGAAGAGAGTGCCTGTTTTTTTTTTTTAATTTAATTTAATTTTATTTGTGAACATACTGTACAGAGGGGTTACAATTACATGGGCAGGATAATGCGTACATTTCTTACAAAGCATTGCAGCCTCCTCCTTTGTTTACCCTTCACATCCCTTCCCAGCCTCCCCCCTCCCTCCCCCCCAATCCCAATCCTTCTCCTTAACTCCCCCTTCCCCCCCACCCGCACCGACGTTGTAAAGCTAGTTTTGGACATGACAACTTGTACTTCTCATTATCGCAATAGGTCCACCTGTATCCTTAAACAACTGGTTTTTCCCCATCTCCTCCACAAGTTATAGTGACATGAAATATAGTGAAAGCAGGAGTTATACTGTGGGGGAGGGACATATAAAGCAACAAAGAAATAATCTTATAAATGCGTTAGAAACACATGCTTGAAAGAAAAAAACACTAAAATACCTATCTAAGGGTTCATTTTCCTAACATCACATTATCTGACCTTTTCCGCTTGACTCAAAAATATACTAGATATTGCAAATAAGGGAAACCAAGGGACCTATGTTTCTTTGGGCCGGGCTAAGTTCACTTAATATAATTTTTTCCAAGTTTTTCCATTTCCTAACAAATGGGGCAATGTCATTCTTTCTGATGGAGGCATGGAATTCCATTGTGTATATATACCACATTTTCTTGATACATTCATCTACTGAGGGGCATCTGGGTTGGTTCCATATCTCAGCTATGGTAAATAATGCTGCAATAAACATAGTTGTGCTGGTAGATTTAGTGTGGTCTTTTTTGTAAACATTTGGGTAAATGCCCAAAAGTGGGATTGCTGGGTCATAGGGGAGTTCTATGTGAAGTCTTTTGAGGAACCTCCATACTGCTTTCCAAAGTGGTTGAACAAATTTACATTCCCACCAACAATGAACTAAGGTTCCTTTCTGTCCACATCCACTTCCAACATCTGTTTTTGTTAGAGTTCTTGAATTTTGCCGTTCTAACTGGAGTGAGGTGATGTCTCAATGTTGTTTTGATTTGCATTTCTTTTATGGCTAGGGATGTTGAACATTTTTTCATGTGTCTATTGGCCATCCTTCTTCTTCAGAGAAGGTTCTCTTAAAGTCTTTCGCCCACTTATTTATTGGGCAGTTGTTTCTTTGAGGATTTGTTGTTGGGGGGTTTAATTTTTTGAGTTCCAAGTATATTTTAGATATGAGACCCTTGTCCGTTGTATGGCTAGTAAAGATCTTCTCCCAATCCGTGGGCTTTCTATTGATCTTGCTAGCTATGTCATTTCCCACGCAGAAGCTCTGCAACTTTATGCAATCCCATTTGTCCAATCATTCCTTGATTTGCTGTGTTTCCGGGTCTCTATTCAGAAAATTTCAGCCTGAGCCTAGGGTTTCTCCTATTCCATCCTGTAATATTTTCAGAGTGTCTGCTTTGACTTCAAGGTCTTTGATCCATTTGGAGTTGATTCTAGTGTAGGGTGATATATAAGGATCTAGCTTCAGTTTTCTACATGTAGTTAACCAATTTTGCCAGCACCATTTACTGAAGAGGCTGTCTTTCTTCCATTCTATTGTTTTAGCTCCCTTATCGAAGATTAGATGGCTATAGGTCTGTAGGTTCATTTCTGGGTTTTCAATTCTATTCCATTGGTCCTGAGGTCTGTTCTTATGCCAATACCAAGCTGTTTTGATTACTATGGCTTTATAGTAGAGTTTGAAGTTTGGTATTGATATTCCTCTAGCAGTGTTCTTTCCATTCAGGAGCGTTTTTGCTATTCGGGGTCTTTTATTGTTCCATATGAAATTTTGGATTGCCTCTTCTATTTCCTTGAAGAATGAGGGTGGAATTTTGATAGGTATTGCGTTGAATTTGTAGATAGCCTTGGGAAGTATTGCCATTTTCACGATGTTAATCTTTCCAATTCAGGATCATGGGAGGTTTTGCCATTTTTTAAGTTCTGTGTTGATTTCCTTTTTCAAGATTTTAAAATTTTCATCATAGAGGTCCTTCACTTCTTTGGTTAAGTTAATTCCTAGGTATTTTATTTTTTGTGGGGCTATTACAAATGGAGTTGCTTTCCTAATTTCAGCCACACTTTTCTCATTGTTGGCATACAGAACAGCCATTGATTTTTGGAGGTTAATTTTATAAACTGCTACTTTGCCAAAGTTTTGAATCAGCTTGAGTAATTTGGGAGTGGAGTCTATGTGATCCTTTAAATACAAGATCATGTCATCTGCAAGGAGGGAGAGTTTTATTTCTTCTTTCCCTTTTTGGAACCCCTTTATGTCTGCATCTTGTCTTATTGCTGTAAATAGGCATTCTAATACTAGATTGAAGAGAAGTGGAGAGAGTGGGCATCCTTGTCTTGTTCCTGAGTTAAGAGGAAATGGCTTTAGTTTTTCACCATTGAGTATAATGCTGGCTGTAGGTTTGTCATATACAGCCTTTATTGTATTGAGGAATGTTCCATGGATTCCTAATTTTTCCAAAACCTTCATCATAAGGTGGTGTTGGATCTTGTCGAATGCTTTTTCTGCATCTATTGAGATAACCATGTGGTTCTTGTCCTTGCTACTGTTGATGTGATGAATAATATTAATTGATTTGTGTATATTGAACCAGCTTTGAATCCCTGAAATGAGTCCTGTTTGATCGTGGTGGATGATTTTTTGGATGAATTGTTGAAGTCGATTGGCCAAAATTTTGTTGAGAAATTTTGCATCAATGGTCATCAAAGAAATGGGTCTATAGTTCTCTTTCTTTGATGAGTCCCTGCCTGGTTTTGGGATGAGGGTTATGATGGCTTCATAGAATGTGTTCGGTAGTGAGCTTTCTCTTTCAATTTCATTGAAGAATTGGAGGAGTGTTGGTGTGAGCTCTGCTTTGAAGGCCTTGTAAAATTCCGCTGTCAAACCATCTGGTCCTGGACTTTTCTTAACTGGGAGGTCTCTTATTGCTCTTTCTATTTCAATGCTTGATATGGGCCTGTTAAGATAGTTTAACTCATCTTGGATTAGTTTTGGTATGTCAATATTTGCTAGGAAAAGATCCATTTTTGTCAAGTTCTCAAACTTATTAGCACAAAGTTTTGAGAAGTATTTCCTTATAATGTTCTGAATCTTGGTTGTTTCCGTGGTGATGTTTCCATTCTCATCTGTGAGTTTATTAATTTGGGTGTGTTCTCTTCTTTTTCTGATAAGTTTTGCTTACGGTCTGTCAATTTTGTTAAGTTTTTCGATGAACAAACTCTTTGTTTTGTTGATTCTTTCTATAGCTTTTTTTTGGATTCTAATTCATTTAATTCTGATTTAATTTTAATTATTTTTTTCCGTCTACTGGATTGGGGTTTATCTTGCTGCTCTTTTTCAAGGAGGTTTAGATGTGTCATTAAATTGTTAGTTTCAGATCTCTCCAATTTGTTGATGTAGGAGCTCAGAGCTATAAACTTGCCTCTGAGTACTGCCTTTGCTGTGTCCCAGAGGAGCTGGTATTTTGTGTGTTCATTTTTGTTGAATAGCATGAACATTTGAATTTCCTTTCTAATCTCTTCCATGACCCACTCATGATTCAGCAATGTGTTGTTCAGCCTCCATGTGATACCGGACTTTCTTTGGTGGCCTTTTCTGTTGAGATCTAAATTTATTCCCTTGTGTTCAGAGAGAATGCAAGGTAGAACTTCAATGTTTCTGAATTTAGACAAGTTTGCTTTGTGGCCTAAAATGTGGCCTATTTTAGAAAATGTTCCATGTGCTGCTGATTAAAACGTGTATTCTGATGCTGCTGGGTGAAATGTTCGGTAGATGTCTGTTAAATCTAGATTATCTATGCAGCTGTTTAGATCTGCGGTTTCTCTGTTGAGTTTTTGCCGAGTTGATCTATCTAGTGGGGAGAATGGTGTGTGAAAATCCCCAACAATTAATGTCTTTGGATCTATATGGGATTTGAGGGAAAGTAGTGTTTCTTGGATAAATTTGGGTGCTCCATTGTTTGGCGAATAGATATTTAGAATTGTAATATCCTCTTGAGGGAGAGATCCTTTAATTAATATGGAGCGACCTTCTTTATCTCTTCTCACGAATTTTTATTTGAAGTCTATTTTATCTGATATTAGCATTTTAACTCCCGCATGTTTATGGTTGCCGTTTGCTTGGTAGATTTTGTTCCAGCCTTTAACATTGAAAATGTGTTTGTTTTTACGGGCAAGATGTGACTCCTGCAGGCAGCATATAGAAGGGTCTTGTTTTTTAATCCAACTAAACAGTCTATGTGGCTTAATTGGAGAGTTCAGTCCGTTAACGTTAAGAGATAGGACTGAGAGGTATTTGGGAGTTCCTAGCATGTTATCCACATTCTTGGGGGCTGCGAAAACTGGGTTCTTCCTATGGTTCTTGGATTCTCAGTTTGGGTGCATTTTCTTGGTTTTTATTGTGGTCTTGTTGGTTTTCTATGTGTGGGACATCTTTAAGAATCTTTTGTAGGGCTGGTTTGGTGGAGATGTTTTGTTTCAATTTTTCTTTGCTATGGAAGGTTTTTATTTGGCCTTCAGTTATGAAGGAGAGTTTAGCTGGGTATAGTATTCTTGGTTGATAGTTGTTTGTTTTAGGGCATGGCATACATCATTCCAGGCTCTTCTTGCTTTGATTGTCTCTGCTGAGAAATCTGAGGTGATTCTAATTGGTTTCCCTTTATAGGTGATTAACCTTTTCTCCTTGACAGCTTTAAGGATCTTATCCTTGGTCTGAGTTGTTCCTGTGTGGATTATAATGTGATGGTGGGATGTCCTATTCTGGTCTGGTCTATTTGATGTTCTAAAAGTTTCTTGTATCTGAATAGGCCTATCTTTTTGTATGTTTGGGAAGTTCTCTGCTAGGATCCTGTTAAACAGATTTCCTAGACCATTAACTTCTGTTTCTAGGTGCTCCTCTACACCCATTATCCTTAGATTAGGCCTTCTGATCGTGTCTTCCAGGTGTTGGATAGATCTATCATATATCTTGGACTTGTCTTGGATGGTTGTATGTTCTTTCTCTATAATATCTAGGCTGTCTTCAATCCCTGAGATTCGATCTTCTGCATGGTCTAACCTGCTGTCAAGACTCTCTACTTTGTTTTTTATCTCTTTTCCTTCAAATTGGTCAACTTTGATGGCTTCAAGTTCTTTGTTGAAGCTCTGTTTTAGGTCTTGTATGAATTTCTTTACTTCCTTAATTTGGTGTTCAGTGTTTGTTCCCAAATCACTTAGTTGATTGGTTATGGTTTCTTTGGACTCCCATTCCTTCTGTTGTGTTCCATTCAGCATTCCCTTTGTGGTCTCCCTGACTTCCTTCAGCTCTTTGTTAATGGATTCCATGAATGCCTTTAGTGATCTTTGTGTATTCTCTACCTGTTCTCTAAATTCATGTGTTAGTCTTTGATTAGCTTCCTCCCGTTTGTGGGCTTCCTGCAGTTCTCTTTGAGTGTTCTCAGCCTGCTCACGCCATTCCTCCCTTTCTCTTTGAGTATTCTCAAGTTGCTCATGCAAATCCTGTATCAGTTTTTGAGTAGCTTCCTCACGCTTATGATATTCCTGTATAAACTTTTGGGATGCCTCCTCTCTCTCCTTATCACGCTCATACAGAGTCCTTTGTAAGTTGTCCAACTTTGCATTCATCATGTTTGCCAGCAGTGTTTGTAGAGGTATTTGGGAACTCTCATCTGGATTATTCATTATCTGTTCTGTCCCCTGATTATCAAGATTGAGAATTGAGATACCCGGACTTACCATTTTTCTTGTGTTTTCACAGCTTACTCTGCCCATTTGAGATGAAAATAGCACCAGTTTTGTGCTGGAACACTATCTTAAGGTAACCATCTACCAAAGTTTGCCTTTGTACAGTCAATAGTCTACAGATACAATCTAGTTCAACAGATACATCTATTCAACAAACAACTCAAACAACTATATGTTAATGGGCTTCGAATCGCAGAGAAGAGTTTGGAAAACCAGAAATTATAAGGGTTAGGGAGAGATGTGGGTAAAAAATAGGAATAGATTGGTGTGGGGAGGCACAAGGAGAGTTAACTATGTCCTAATCTCAATGCAGGAAATAGGTTGGGTAGGATGCAAGTAGAGAGAGAGAGAGAGAAATAGAAGAAAGGGAAAGGGAAATGAAAAGAGACCAGAAAAAAATAGAAACGTAAAAATTAATATTATTATGGAGAAAATATACAATCTATTTAGAGAGGAATGTGACTATATTGAGAGAAGGGGAGGGACATAGAGGAGATGTGAAAAACTTAAAAAAATGCTTAAAATATTATATAAGTATAAAGAGGTAGTACTGCTATTAAGGAATTTAAGTCTCAGAAATTTTGAATTGAGTAATAAATTTGTGGATTAAGTGTGTACACAATGGGGGATAGGGTCTACTAGTTAACTGCCTGTTTATCTGAGGATGTGCAGGACAAGTGTTAAGTCACATAAAGAAGAGCAAATGAGAGGAAAAGGTGAAAAGGATAAGAAAGGGAGAAAAAAAGATCAGAAGTTCAGTAGAGCTACACAAAAACCAAAAATATAATTAAATAAGAAAGAAAAATAGAAAGAAGACAAGAAAAGAAAGGAAAACACACATTCATGTATCCCTAAAATAAAAATTATAAGTGGAAAAAAAAAGTTACTGGAAAACAATTTTTTTCAAAAAAGGCAAAAATTAAAGATTCATTAAAGTTTTAGAAAAGAAAAAGAGATTTTTATATATATAAGGTACCAAAAAAAAAAAAAGAAGAAGAAAAAAAGTGCTTTGATTTTTTTTGGGGGGGGAGGGGTGGGAAGAATCCTGTATCTCCATTGTGTCTGTAACCATCCTCTTGTTGGAGACTCTGGTCTGCTTGAGATCCTGTGGCTTGATTGATTTCTTAAGTCAGTTTGTTCAAACAGGCAGAAAAATGCTCTGCTTTACCCAAGATTTTGAGATCCCCCTCCCAGGTTAGTTTAATGGGAAGGTGATCTGCTTTGAGAATCACAAAAGTGGGGAATGCAGTGATGAGGCTAGGTTCTGGGTAGAGTTGAGGCCTTTCAACAAACAGTAACTTTTCCCTGGGGCTATTTTGTGAAAAATTCAGAGCCCAGCCTGGAGCCATTCTCAGGGTTTCTGTTTTTCAATTGATTGTGGAGGCTGCTAGAGGGAGGGGCAGCCTCTGGCTCTGGTTACCCAGTGAGGAAAGCCACTCCTATGGCTGGCGCCTGAGCTGGGTGACTTTTCCCTGGATGGAGCTGAGTCTGGCAGGTCACTTCACCGTTAAGTTCTTGTGACCTGCTAAATGACTCGTTTTATTCCAAGGCCTGAGTTGGAGCTAGCAGCTCCGCTGACTTTGTCGGTATCCAAGATGGAGATCACGCCACTCCTCATGAAAATGGAGAACACAGGGCATATTTGGATGTATATATTTCCACTTGAGAGTCCTTATAATAATATAAAGGAAAAATATTAGTTTCTTTCCGTAAAAGTAAATTCCGGAAAGGCAAGCAGAATAGGATATCAAGTGAAAACTGTAGTGCATTCAAGATTTGATGTGTAATGTAGTTTTCATTGTTCAAGGTTACATTTTTGATACATTGACTTTATACTAGTATAAACAGAACTTACTCCCTACATTATTCTTAATTGTTCATTGCTCACAAATGTAAATCCAATTATTTTTAAACAAACATTATACCCTATTACTTCAGTTATTGAACATTATAATTTTAGTGAATTCTTGTAATTTTCTAAATAAATATATAATATGAGATTTGGGGGCCAGTGGCTGCTGCCTCTAATCCTCGCTACTCAGGAAGCTGATTTCTGAGGATTGCAGTTGGAAGCCAGACTGGACAAAGAAGTATGTAAGACTCTTGAGATTCTTATTTCCAATTAACCGTTAAAAAACCAGAGGTGGAGTTGCAGTTCAAGGGGTAGAACTCTAGCCTTGAGTAAAAAGCTCAGGGACAAAACACAATCGCTGATTTCTAGGCTCAGGATGGAACAAAAAAAGATAATATTATCTGCAAAAAAGATAATTACACTCCTTCCTATCAACACAGATATGGACATTTCTATTGTCAAATTGATTTTCCTTGCAAATCTAGTTCCTGCAACTTACAAGTGGTGTGGTGACAGTAGATATGGTAACCTTGTTGCTGATTTTAGGAGAAAAGTATATGTGGTTTCACCATTAAGTAGGATACACACATACACACACACACACACACACACACACACACACACACACACACACACAAATAGCCTAAAAGTGAAAAAACAAGAATGATAAATGATTGGTGAGTTGAGAGATAACAAGGAATGTAAATTTGGAGGCAAATGAAATTGATATCTGTGATGGTTAATCTTGAGGATGAACTTCAATGGGATTGATTTGATTAGGTTTAGATGCGCCCAGCTAATAAGTAAAGCATAACTCTGGGTGTGTTTGGGGGGTTTCCATAACAGATTAACTGAAGCAGATATCCCTCCTGCACATGGGTGGCACCATCCGATAGGCTGGCTTTCCATATGGAGTTAATGAGGAGAAAAGAGAATCCTCCCATCGAAGCACTCCCTTTCCCTCTCTTACCCCTCCCCCTGCTCCATGTCCTCCATGTTCTGCTCTGCCATGAATGCCTGAAATCTATGACACTGAACAAAATAACTTCCTAAGATATTTCTGTCAAATATTTTGTCATAGCAAGAAAAAAATACATGGCTAACACACAACCGAATCTTCCACTTGTACTCCTTGTTTTATTGATTGACTGATTGATTTAGCCATGCCTGGAACTGGAACTCATTGGTTGAGCACTGTCCCTTAGCCAAATTGTGCTCAATCAAGGGTAGTGTTCTACCCCTTGAGCAACAATGCCATTTCCAGCTTTTTTTGAGTACTTTATTAGACTTGAGAGTCTCAGAGACTTCTCTGCCCAGGCTGGGTTGAACCACCGTCCACAGATCTTAGCCTCCTAAGTAGCTAGGATTATAGGCTTGAGCTGCTGGTGCCTGGTCACATTCTACCATTTCTTCTTCCTTCTTCTTGATTCTTCCTCCTGTCCCCTCCCAAACTTCCTCCTCCACACCATGCTAAATAAGTATAGGCTTTATTACTGAACTGGACACCCAGCCATAGGCTGCCATCTTTACTCAATGAAATAAACAGCTGACATCAATGGGTTGCTGAGTATATGCTAGGCACCAACCCACCTTTTTCTTTGTGATCTTGGTAATGAACCTATGAGATAGGTAATCATTATCTTAGTCTTACAGACCAGGCTACTGGAACAAAACCAATGATTTGCCAGGGCCAAAAACCCAAATCTTTAATCCCGGCCCAACAAACCTCTCAATCCAACTTCAGTAGTGAAGATGAGACTCAAACCCAGGCACTCTCTTCATTAGACAGAGCCTGTATGTAATCACACCTGGGGGTGTTTTTGATTCCTTGCTACAGGAATGTGAGGGTAGGGGATAACAAAGGCAACACACTAATGGAGTATTATTTGAGGGTGAGATTTGCCATTGGAAAGATCAGGATAAAAGACCAAGCTCCAGCATTTACTAACGTGTGACATCATAGACAAGTCATTTTAATTTGTTTGCCTCTGTTTCTATATCTGGAAAATGTAGTTAATCAGAATGCCTTCCTTCATAAAGGAGCAGGTTCCCAGCAAAGTGTAATTGGCTCACACCTGAAATCCTAACTACTAAAGAGATTGAGATCAGAGGGTCAAGGTTCATGGCCAGTCTGAGCAGTAAAGTCTGTGATACTTTATTTCCTTGATTTTCTCTCTTCAGTCTGTTTCCTGCTTATTAGCTTTCCTTGCCTCCTTCTTTCTAATTTGTCTCCTTTTCTCTCTGTCTTTTCCCTCTTTCTCTCATTCCCTCTTCCCTCCAATTATCTCTCCTTGTTATCTTTTCTTCAAATGCTCTGTCTGGGAACCAGTTTTTCTTACTAATCAATTTTCCTTTGCTGATGTGACTCTAAGAATTCACTTTTCTCTTAATCATTGTAAAGGAAAATTGTTGGTCATCATATAAACAAATAGAAAGATTGTGTGAAACCAGGGGTCTCAAGGCTAACTAGCACTTGGGCCCTGAGTCTCCACAATCAAGCATATTTGCTTGAATTTACATAGGGCAAGTAACCATGGATACATGCAAAAAAATAAAACATCTAGCTGGGTACCAGTTGCTCATGCCCATAGTCCTAACTAATCAGGAGACAAAGATATGAGGATTGTAGCTCAAAGCCAGCCTGGTCAGGAAAGTCATTAAGACACTCGTCTCAAATTAATCACCAGAAAATCGAACTGGTGCTATGGCTTAATTGGTAGAACACTAGCCTTGAGCTGAAGACCTCAGGAACAGTGCTGATGCCTAGAGTTCAAGCCCCATGATCTAGAAAACAAATAAAGCATCTATATTAGGATTACAATCAGAACCAAAACACAGTTTGTAAGAGACACTTTTTCCCTTATTGTTTTGAAACAGGATATTGCAACCAGAAAAAGTCTAGACATGATGTACACATTAACATTGCCTTCAAGGTCAACAGCACTGAAATTTCAGCATTTCCAGCATTAAAGAAGGATTGTGGTACTCCAGTCTCTTAACCCTCTCAAGAATTGTCTGTTTTAACCCTCTGTGGCCACCTTTCAGCATTCTGAGTTGTCAGAGTGGAGTTGCCACTTCATACCATATCTACTTTGAGCTAAACAACAGAAAGATTTTCCTGACTGTGTTGTCTTTTTTTTTTTTTTTTTTGGCCTACCCTCATTTGATGTGATACTGTTTTGCTTTTCTTTTCTCTCCATTTGAAAATTTTCATTCACTGCCAGTATAAGATAAAATTTGGTTTTTAAAGTAAATATTACAGTGTCTAGGGTTTTCATATTTGAAATATAAGTAATGGCAAAACCTGAAAGACATTTGCTCAGTAATAGACATTGATCTCTGGGGAACTTTATTACTTGCTAACATGTGTGGCAATATATCCTTAGGAATCTACTCGGGGAAATCTTCCTTGAATATGAGACACATTTGAACAATTGTCAGTGAAAACATAAAAAATTAAAAGCAAGATGCATATTATAATAATTTGTATCATTTGTACATACAGATGGACAATTATTAATATTATTTGCAGTAACTATTTCCAAGTAAAAACTGTTGTAACCTGTTTTCAAGCAATTAATTTGTTTGCTATTTCAACACAAAAAGAGATAGGTATATAATTATGTTTCTGTAAAATTCACAGAATCCAAAATTTGATTTTTCCATATTCCTTTTTTTATTGTGAAGATTATGTACAGAGGAGTTAGAATTACATGAGCAAGGTAATGAGTATAATTCTTATCAAGCATCGTTGCCTCCATCTTTGTTTCCCCTTCCAATCCCTTCCAATCTCTCCCCCCGATCCTCCCGCCCCCCCTCCACAGCACCAAACTTGTAAAGTTCGTCTTTCTATATAACCTCTTATACATCTCATTGTTGCAATGGGTCCAACTTGAACCCTATTTAAACAATTTGTGTTTTCCCTTCCCCTCCATAAAAACATTAAAATAAATCTCAACAAAAAAACATTTGAGTCCTTATCTTGGGGTTCATTTCACCTAACATCAACTTATCTGACCCTTTCTGCTTGTTTCAGACATATACTAGTAATTGCAAATAATGAAAACCATGGGAACTATGTTTCTTTGGGCCTGGCTTACTTCACTTAGTATAATTTTTTCCAAGTCTTTCTATTTCCTAACAAATGGGCCAATGTCATTCTTTCTGATGGAGGCATAGAATTCCATTGTGTATATATACCACATTTTCATGTCCATTTATCTACTGAGGAGCATGTGGGTTGGTTCCATATCTTAGCCATGGTAAATGATGCTGCAATAAACATAATTGTGCTGGTAGCATTAGTTTGGTCTTGTTTGTTTTCATTGGGGTAAATGCCCAAAAGTGAGATTGCTGGGTCATAGGGGAGCTCTATGTGGAGTCTTTTGAGGAACCTCCATACTACTTTTCAAGTGGTTGAATAAGTTTACACTCCCACCAACAACGCAGTAGGATTCCCTTCTGTCCACATCCCTTCTGGCATATTTTGTTATTAGAGTTCTTGACTATAGCCATTCTGATTGGGTGAGGTGGTACTTCAATGTTGTTTTGATTTGCATTTCTTTTTTATTTTTTATTCTGTATTGTGAAAATACATGCCGAAGGGTTACAATTACATGGGCAAGGTAATGAGTACATTTTTTATTGTGAAAATACTGAACAGTATTTGAATACTGAACAGATAATGAGTACATTTCTTACTAAGCATTGTTGCCTCCTCCTTTGTTTCCCCTTCGTATCTCTTATAATCTCCCCCTCTTCGCTCTCCATTACCCCCATGCCAAAATTGTAAAGTTCGTTTTTTGATATAACGACGTGTACATCTCATTGTTTCAATAAGTCCACCTGTATCCGTATTTAAACGGTTTGGTTTTTTCCCTTCACTTCCACGAATTATACCAATATAAAATACAGTGAAAACAGGGGTTATACCGTGGGGGAGGGACATACATATTATAAATGTGTTAGAAACAATCGCATAAAAGAAAAAAAAAAACATTTGAATACTTATCTTGGGGTTCATTTCACCTAACAGCAACTTATCTTACCTTTTCTGCTTGTCCCAGACATATACTAGTTATTGCAAATAAGGGAAACCAGGGGCCTATGATTTCATTGGACCTGGTTTACTTCACTTAATATAATTTTTTCCAAGTCTTTCCATTTCCTTACAAATGGGGCAATGTCATTCTTGATGATAGAGGCATAGAATTCCATTGTGTATGCATACCATTCATGTACTTAGGAGCATCTGGTTTGGTTCCATATCTTAGCTAGGTAATTAATGCTACAATAAACATAGTTGTACTGGTAGCTTTAGTATGATCTTGTTTGTGATCATTTGGGTAAATGCCCAAAAGTGGCATTGCTGGGTAATAGAGGAGCTCTATGTGGAGTCTTTTGAGGAACCACCATACGACTTTCCAAAGTGGCAGAACAAGTTTACATTCCCAACAACAATGCAGTAAAGTTCTTTTCTGTCCACATCCCCTTCACTATCTGTTGTTATTAGAGTTCTTGATTATAGCCATTCTAACTGGGGTGAGGTAGTATCTCATTGTAGTTTTAACTTGCATTTCTTTTAGGGTTAGAGAGGTTCAATATTTCTTCGGATGTGGATTAGTCATCCTACTTTCCTCTTCAGAGAAATTTCTCTGTAAGTCTTTACCCACTTATTTATTGGAGAGTTGTTTGTTTGAGGATTTGTTGTTTGGGGATTAAATTTATTGAGTTCCAAGTATCTTTTAGATATTAGACCATTGTCCTTTGTATGGCTGGTGATGATTTTCTCCCAATCCGTGGCCTTTTAATTGAAATTGCTAGCTATTTCTTTATCATGCAAAAGCTCTGAAATTTCATGCAATCCCATTTGCCCAACCTTTCTTTGATTTGTTGTGTTTCTAGGTCTCTTTTAAGAAAATTAGACCCTGTGCCAAAGACAGCTAGGGTTTCTCCTATTCCATCCTGAAATGTTCTCAGATTGTCTGCTTTGACTCTGAGGTCTTTGATACATTTGGAGTTGATTCTGGTGCAGGGTGATATATAAGGATCTAGCTTCATTTTTCTATAAGTGATTAACAAGTTTTGCTGCCACTATTTACTGAAGAGGCTGTCTTTTTCCATTCTATTTTTTAGCTCCCATATCGAAGATTAAACGCTATAAGTCTGTTGGTTCATTTCTGGGTTTTCCATTCTGTTCTACTGGTCCTGGGGTCTGTTCTTGTGGCAGTACCAAGCTGTTTTGATTACTATGCTTTGTAGTTTGAAATTTGGTATTTATGTTACTCCAACACTGTTATTTCTGTTAAAGATAGTTTTTGCTCTTTGGGATCTTTTATTGTTCCATATGTATTTTTGGATTACCTCTTCTATTTCCTTGAAGAATGGGGGTGGAATATTGATAGGTATCGCATTGAATTTATAGATTGACTGGGGAAGTATTCTTATTTTCACGATGTTAATCCTTCCAGTCAAGGAGCATGAGAAGTTTTTCCACTTTCTTAGTTCTGTTTTGATTTCTTTTTTCAGGTTTTTAAAGTTTTTATCATAGAGGGCCTTCACTTCCTTGGTTAAGTGAATACCTACGTATTTTATTTTTTGTGGTACTATTCCAAATAGAGTTACTTTCCTGATTTCAGCTACACTTTTCTCATTGTTGGCATACAGAAAAGCCATTGATTTTTGAGGATAATTTTATCCCTGCTACTTTGCCAAACTTTTAATTCAGCTTGGTTAATTTTGGATTGGAGTTCGTTGGATTCTTTAAATACAAGATCATGACATATTTAGGACTGGCTTGCTTCACTTAATATAATTTTTTCCAAGCCTTTCCATTTCCTAACAAATGGGGCAATGTCATGCTTTCTGATGGAGGCATAGAATTCCATTGTGTGTGTGTGTGTGTGTGTGTGTGTGTGTGTGTGTGTGTGTGTGTGTGTGTGTGTGTGTACACACTACATTTTCTTGATCCATTCATCTATTGAGGGGCATCTGGGTTGGTTCCATATCTTAGCTATAGTAAATAATGCTGCCATAAACATAGTGAAGTGAAGTAAGCCATGCCCAAAGAAACATAGGTCCCATGGTTTCCCTTATTGGAATATCTACTATATGTCTGAGTCAAGCAGCAAAGGTCAGATAAGGTGATGTTAGGGAAATGAACTATAATATATGTATTCAAATGTTTTTCTTTCTTTCATGCGATTGTTTCTAACACATTTATAAGATTATTTCTTTGTTGTTTTTTATGTCCCTCCCCCACAGTATAACCCCTGCATTCACTGTATTTGATGTAGGTATAATTTGTGGAGGGGAAGGGGAAAACAAATCGTTTAAATAGGGATGCAGGTGGACCCATTGCAACAATGAGATGTACAAGTCGTTATGTCGAAAACGAACTTTACAACTTTGGTGCGGGGGGAGGGGGAAGGATTGGGCGAGGGAGCAGGGGGAGGGTGGGAATGGATGGGAAGGGGAAACAAAGGAGGAGGCTACAATGCTTGATAAGAAATGTACTCATTATCTTGCCGATGTAATTGTAAACTTTCGGTACAGTATTTTCACAATAAAAAATAAAATGAAAAATATAAAGATCATGTCATCTGCACAGTGGGAGAGCTTTATTCATCTTTCCGAATTTGGATCGTTTTATGTTTCCATCTTGTCCCATTGCTATAGCTAAGCATTCTAATAGTTGATTAAAGAGAAGTGGAGAGAGTGGACATCCTTTTCTCGTTCCTGAGTTAAGAAGAAATGGCTTTAATTTTTCAGCATTAAGTATAATGCTGGCTGTAGGTCACTGGCTATAGGAATGTTCCATGGATTCCTAATTTTTTTAGAACCATTATCATAAAGGGAGGTATGATCTTGGCAAATGCTTTTTCTGCATCTATTGAGATAACCCTGTGGTTCTTTTTTTTTATTTTTTTATTGTGAAAATACTGTACAGAGGGGTTACAATTACATGGGCAAAATAGTGAGTACATTTCTTATCAACCATTGTAGCCTCCTCTTTTTTTTCCCCGTTTCCATCCCTTCCCATCCTCCCTCGGCCCCTCCAACAATCCTCCACACCGCCCCCTCCACCAAAGTCGTAAAGTTCATTTTCGACATAACGACTTGTATTTCTCACTGTTGCAACCGGTCCACCTCTATCCTTATTTAAACAACTTGTTTTTCCCCTTCCCCTCCACAAATTATACCCACATCAAATATAGTGAAAGCAGGGATTACAATGTGGGGGAGGGACATTCAAAGCATCAAAGAAATAATCTTATAAATGCATTAGAAACAATCTCATGAAAGAAAAAAAAACATTTGAATACATATCTTAGGGTTCATTTCCCTAACATCACCTTATCTGACCTTTTCTGCTTGACTCAGACATATACTACATATTGCAAATAAGGGAAATCATGGGACCTATGTTTCTTAAGGCTTGGCTTACTTCACTTAACATAATTTTTTCCAAGCCTTTCCATTTCCTAACAAATGGGGCAAAATCATTCTTTCTGATGGAGGCATAGAATTCCATTGTGTATATATACCACAATTTCTTGATCCATTCATCTACCAAGGGGCATCTGGGTTTATTTCATATCTTAGCTCTAGTAAATAATACTGCAATGAACATAGTTCTGCTGGTAGCTTTAGTGTGGTCTTGTTTGTAAACATTTGGGTAAATGCCCAAAAGTGGGATTGCTGGGTCATAGGGGAGCTCTATGTGGAGTCTTTTGAGGAACCTCCATACTACTTTCCAAAGTGGTTGAACAAGTTTACACTCCCACCAACAATGCAGTAAGGTTCCCTTCTGTGCACATCCCTTCCAGCATCTGTTGTTATTAGAGTTCTTGATTTCTGCCATTCTAAATGGGGTGAGGTCGTATCTTAATGTGGTTTTGATTTGCATTTCTTTTATGGCTAGGGAGGTTGAGCATTTCTTCATGTGTCTATTGGCCATCCTTCTTTCCTCTTCAGAAAAGTTTCTCTTTAAGTCTTTTTTTTAATTTTAATTATAATTTTTTGTAAACATAAAATACAAAAGGGTTACAATTACATGGGCAAGGTAATGAGTACATTTCTTATCAAACATTGCAGCCTCCTCCTTTGTTTACCCTTCAAATCCCTTTCCTGCCTCCCCCTGCCCACCCAACCAATCTCTCCCCCCCCCCACCAAAGTTGTAAAGTTCCTTTTCGACATGACAACTTGTACTTCTCATAGTTGCAACTGGTCCACTTGTATCCTTAAACGACTTGTTTTTCCCCATCTCCTCCACAAATTATACTGACATTAAATATAGTGAAAGCAGGGGTTATACTGTGGGGGAGGGACATACAAAGCAACAAAGAAATAATCTTATAAATGCGTTAGAAACAAATGCATGAAAGAAAAAAAACATTTAAATACATATCTAAGGGTTCATTTTCCTAACATCACATTATCTGACTTTTTCTGCTTGACTCATACATATACCAGATATTACAAATAAGGGAAATCATGGGACCTATGTTTCTTTGGGCTTGGCCTACTTCACTTAATATAATGTATTCCAAGCCTTTCCATTTCCTAGCAAATTGGGAAATGTCATTCTTTCTGATGGAGGCATAGAATTCCATTGTGTATATATACCACATTTTCTTGATCCATTCATCTACTGAGGGGCATCTGGTTTGGTTCCATATCTTAGCTATGGTAAATAATGCAGCAATAAACACAGATGTGCTGGTAGCTTTAGTGTGGTCTTGTTTGAAAACATTTGGGTAAATGCCCAAAAGTGGGATTGCTGGGTCATAGGGGAGCTCAATTTGAGGTCTTTTCAGGAACCTCCATACTGTTTTCCAATGTGGTTGAACATGTTTACAGTCCCACCAACAATGAAGTAAGGTTCCCTTCTGTCCACATCCCCTCCAGCATCTGTTGTTGTCTATGATGAAAACTGTGAAATCTTGAGAAACGAAATCAAAACAAAACTTAGAAAATGGCAAAAACCTCCCATGCTCCTGGACTGGAAAGATCAACATCGTGAAAATGGCAATACTTCCCAAGGCTATCTACAAATTCAATGCGATACCTATCAAAATTCCAAACTCATTCTTCAAGGAAATAGAAGAGTCAATCCAAAAATTCATATGGAACAATAAAAGACCCCGAATAGCAAAAACACTCCTCCACGGAAAGAACACTGCTGGTGGAATATCAATACCAAATTTCAAACTCCACTATAATGCCATAGTAATCAAAACAGCTTGGTACTGGCATAAGAATAGACCTCAGGACCAATGGAATACAATTGAAAACCCAGAAATGAACCTACAGACCTATAGCTAAGTAGTCTTCGATAAGGGAGCTAAAATAATAGAATGGAAGAAAGACAGCCTGTTCAGTAAATGGTGTTGGCAAAATTGGTTAACTACTTGTAGAAAACTGAAGCTAGATATTTATATATCACCCTGTACCAGAATCAACTCCAAATGGATCAAAGACCTCGGGGTCAAAGCAAACACTCTAAAAACATTACAGGATGGAATAGGAGAAACCCTAGGTTTCCTTGGCTCAGGCCGAAATTTTCTAAATAAAGACCCGGAAACACAACAAATCAAAGAAAGATTGGACAAATGGGATTGCATGAAGTTGCAGAGCTTCTGTATGGCAAAGGACATAGCTAGCAAGATCAATAGAAAGCGCACAGATAGGGAGAAGATCTTCACTAGCCATACAATGGACAAGGGTCTCATATCTAAAATATACTTGGAACTCAAAAAATTAAATCCCCCAACACCAAATCATCAAAGAAACAACTGCCTAATAAATAAGTGGGCTAAAGACTTGAAGAGAAACTTCTCTGAAGAAGAAAGAAGGATGACCAATAGACACATGAAGAAATGTTCAACCTCCCTTGCCGTAAAAGAAATGGAAATCAAAACAGCATTGATATACCACCTCACCCCAGTTAGAATGGCTATAAACAATAACTCTTTAAGTCTTTAGACCATTTATTTATTGGGGAGTTGTTTCTTTGAGGATTTCCTGTTGGGGAATTTAATATTATGTGTTCCAAGTACATTTTAGATAAGAGACCCTTGTCCGTTTTATGGCTAGTGAAGATCTTCTACGTGGGCTTTCTATTGATCTTCTAGCTATGTCCTTTGCCATGCAGCTCTGCAACTTCAAGAAATCCCATTTGTCCAACCTTTCTTTGATTTGTTGTGTTTCCGAGTCTCAATTAAGAAAATTTCAGCCTGTGCCAACAAGACCTAGGGTTTCTCCTATTCCATCTTGTAATGTTCTCAGAGTGTCTGCTTTGACTCTGAGGTCTTTGATACATTTTGGAGTTGATTCTGGTGCTAGATATAAGTATCTAGCTTTAGTTTTCTACAAATAGTTAACCAATTTTGCCAGAACCATTTACTGAAGAGGCTGTCTTTCTTCCATTCTGTTTTTTGAGCTCCATTATCGAAGATTAGATGGCTATAGGTCTGTAGGTTCATTTCTGGGTTTTCAATTGTATTCCATTGGTCTTGAGTTCTGTTCTTGTGCCAGTACCAAGCTGGTTTGATTCCTATGGCTTTATAGTAGAGTTTGAAATTTGGTATTGATATTCCTCCATAAGTGTTCTTTCAGTTGAGGAGCGTTTTTGCTATTCGGGGTCTTTTATTGTTCCATATGAATTTTTGGATTGCCTCTTCTATTTCCTTGAAGAATGAGTTTGGAATTTTGATAGGTATCACATTGAATTTGTAGATAGCCTTGGGAAGTATTGCCATTTTCACGATGTTGATCTTTCCAATCCAGGAGCATAGGAGTTTTTGCCATTTTCTAAGTTCAGGTTTGATATCCTTTTTCAAGCTTTTAAAGTTTTCATCATAGAGGTCCTTCACTTCTTTGGTTAAGTTAATTACTAGGTATTTAATTTTTTGTGGGGCTATTACCAATGGAGTTGCTTTCCTAATTTCAGCCACACTTTTCTCATTGTTGGCATACAGAACAGCCATTGATTTTTGGAGGTTAATTTTACACCCTGCTACTTTGCCAAAGTTTTGAATCAGCTTGAGTAATTTGGGAGTGGAGCCTATGGGATTTTTTATATACAAGATCATGTCATCTGCAAAGAGGGAGAGTTTTATTTCTTCTTTCTCTATTTGGATCCCCTTTATGTTTGCATCTTGTCTTATTGCTGTAGCTAGGCATTCTAATACTTGATTGAAGAGAAGTGGAGAGAGTGGACATCCTTGTCTTATTCCTGAGTTAAGAGGAAATGGCTTTAGTTTTGGTGGCTTCCAATTCTTTGTTGGAGCTTTTTTTAGGTCTTGTATAAATTTTTTACTTCCTTACTTTGGTGTTCCGTGTTTATTCTCAAATCACTTAGTTGATTGTTTATGGTTTCCTTGGACTTCGATTCCTTCTGTGTGGCTCCATTCAGCATTCCTTTTGTGGTCTCCCTGAATTTTTTCAGTTTTCTGCTTATGTATTACATGAATTCCTCTATCGATCTTTGTCTATTCTCATCCCGCTCTCGCAATTCCTGTATTACTCTTTGGTTAGCTTCCTCACATTCAAGCAATTCCTATAATTCTTTTGGACTGTTCTCAGCCTGCTCATGCAAACCTTATCTACCTCTTTGACTGTTCTCAGCCTGCTTACACAATTCATTTATTTCTCTTCGAGTGTTCTCAACCTGCTCATGCAATTCCTGAATCACTCATTGAGTAGCTTCCTCACACTTAAGAGATTCCTGTTTTGATCTTTGGTTTGCATCCTCTCTCTCCCTATCAGGCTCACACTCAGACTTTGAAGGTTTTCGATCTTTTCATTCACCATCTTTACCAGTATTGTTTGTACAGCTTTTTGGGAACTCTCCTCTGGATTATTCATTATTTGTTCTGTCACCTGATTACCGTGAGTGGGAGTGGAGATACCAGAACTTGCCATTTTTCCGGATTGTTCTGCCCATTTGGTATGAAAGTAACACCAATTTTGTGCTAGAAAACTATTTTAAGGCAAGCATCACCCAGAGTCCTATAGTTGCACAGTCAAAAGGCTTCAGCTACAATATAGTTTAACAGATAAAATCTATTCAACAACAAACAACTATGGATTAATGGGCTAAGAGCAGCACGGAAGAATTTGGCAAACCAGAAATTATTAGGTTTAGGGAGAAATATGGTGAAAATTAGGATTAAATGGATAGGGAAATGTCAAAGGAGAGGGAAATTATCCAAGTCCAAATCTCAAAGAGGGAAATATGCTGGACAAAATGATAGGAGAGAGAAAAAAAAAGAGACGAGAAAAAATGGAAAAACAAAAGATTAATTTGAAAATTGAACCTTGAAGATTATCTAATTTTAAAGGTGAAATTGAGAGACGAATGAGGATAGGGTGAGAGGAGTGGGATTGAAAGGACACTTGAAAAACTAAAAAATAAAAATTCTTTTTTTATTTTTTTATTGTGAAAATACTGTACAGAGGGGTTACAATTACATGGGCAAGATAATGAGTACATTTCTTATCAAGCATTGTAGCCTCCTCCTTTGTTTCCCATTCCCATCTCTTCCCATCCTCCTCCCACTCCCCCAAACAAACCTTCCACCCATCAAATTTCTAAAGTTCCTTTTTCCACATAATGACTTGTACATCTCATTCTTAAAAAATTATATAGGCATAAAGATATAATACTTGTACATCTTGTACATCTCATTCTTGTACATCTCATTCTTAAAAAATTATATAGGCATAAAGATATAATACTGCTACTAAGGTATTTAAGCCTGAGAGTATTTGAATTGAGTAATAAATTTCTGTATTAAGTGTGTACAGAATGGTCGATAAGGTGTAATAATTGATGACGGATATATCTGAGGATGAGCAGAACAGCAATTAAGTCATGCACAAAAGGACAAAAGAGAAGAAAAATGAAGAAAATGAGAAAGAAAAAAAAGGACTGAAAGGTCAGTAGAGAAAAAAACAGCACACATACATATACACCTAAATAAAAATTTTAAGAGGAAAAATAAAAGATTAATAGAAAACAATTTTAAACAATTAAAAATTAAAAAAATAGGCAAAAAATAGTTCTTTGATTTGTTTTTTTATCGGGGGAGGTGAAGGGGAAGATCCTGTTTCTCACTTTTGTCTGTATCAACTCTCTTGGTTGAGTCTCTGGTCTGCTGTGGTGTTTGGTTTTCCCGTGCTTTGATTGGTTTCTTAAGTCAGTTTGTCTGAGCAGGCAGAAAAATGCTCTGCTTTACCCAGGATTTTGTAATCCTCCTCCCAGGTTAGTTCAGTGGGAGGGAGATCTGCTTTGAGTATCACAAAACAGGAAGATGGCTCTCTCCTCTAGTTGGGAGATGCTGTGATTAGGCTTGGTTCTGGGTAGAGTTGAGGCCTTTCAGCAAACAATAGGTTTTCCTTGGGGGGCTAGCTTCTGAGACACTCACAGAGCCTAGCCTGGAGCCATTGTCAGGGTTTAGGTTTACTGAATTTCATTTAATTGTCTAATATGCTGTAGGGAGGGGCAGTCTCTGGCTCTGTTTACACAGTGAAGAAAGCGACTCCTGAGGGGGTGGAGCTTCTATTGCCTGGGCCTGGTTACTTTCCCCTAGGTGGAGCTGATCATGGCAGGTCAGGTCAGGTTCCTGTGACTAGCTAAATGACTCTTTTGTTTTCTTCCAAGGCCTGAGTTGAAGCTAGCTGCTCAGCTGGGCAGCTAGCTAGATTTCCATCAAGATGGAGATCTTGTTTCTTTGAAGATTTGTTTTTGGGGGATTTAGTTTTTTAAGTTCCAGGTATGTTTTACATATGAAACCCTTGTCTGTTGTATTGCTACTGAAGATCTCCCAATCTGTGGGCTTTCTATTGTTCTTTCAAGCTATGTCTATGCCATGCAGAAGCTCTGCAATTTCATGCAATCCCATTTGTCCAACCTTTCTTTGATTTGTTGTGTTTCTGAGTCTCTATTAAGAAAATTTCAGCCTGTGCCAAGGAGACCTAGGGTTTCTCCAATTCCATCCTGTAATGTTTTCAGAGTGTCTGCTTTGACGCCAAAGTCTTTGATCCATTTGGAGTTGATTCTGGTGCAGGGTGATATATAAGGATCTAGCTTTAGTTTTCTACAAGTAGTTAACCAATTTTGTTAGCACAATTTACTGATGAGGCTGTCTTTCTTCTATTCTATTTTTTTAGCTCCCTTATTAAAGATTAGATGGCGATAGGTCTTTAGGTTCATTTCTAGGTTTTCAATTCTATTCCATTGTTCGAATTTGAAATTTGGTATTGATATTCCTCCAGCACTGTTCTTTCTGTTAAGGATTGTTTTTGCTATTCAGGATCTTTTACTGTAACATATGAATTTTTGGATTGCTTCTTCTATTTCCTTGCAGAATGCAGTTGGAGTATTGATAGGTATTGCACTGAATTTGTAGATAGCCTTGGGAAGTATTGCCATTTTCACGATGTTGATTTTTCCAATCCAGGAACAAGCATGGGAGTTTTGCCACTTCCTAAGTTCTGTTTTGATTTCCTTTTTCAGGTTTTTAAAGTTTTCATCATAGAGGTCCTTCACTCCTTTGGTTAAGTTAATTCCTTGGTATTTTATTTTTTTGGTGCTATTCTGAATGTAATTGTTTTCCTGATTTCAGCAACACTTCTCTCATTTTTGGCATACAGAAAACAGTGGGCTAAAGACTTAAAGAGAAACTTCTCTGAAGAGGAAAGAAGGATGGCCAGTAGACACATGAAGAAGTATTCAACCTCTCTAGCCAAAAAAGAAATGCAAATCAAAACAACATTGAGATACCACCTCACCCGTTAGCATGGCTATAGTCAAGAACTCTAATAACAACAGACGCTGAAGGGGATGTGGACAGAAGGGAACCATACTCCATTGTGGGTGGGAGTGTAAACTTGGTCAACCACTTTGGAAAGTAGTATTGAGGTTCCTCAGAAGACTCCACATAGAGCTCCCCTACGACCCAGCAATCCCACTTTTGGGCATTTACCCAAATGATCACAAACAAGACCACAGTAAAGCTACCAGCATGACTGTGTTTATTGCAGCATTATTTACCACAGCTAGGGTATGGAACCAACCTAGATGCACCTCAGTAGATGAATGGATCTAGGAAATGTGGTATATGTCCATAATGGAATTCTATGCCTCCATCAGAAAGAATGATATTACCCCATTTGTTAGGAAATGGAAAGACTTGGAAAAAATTATATTATGTGAAGTAAGCCAGGCCCAAAGTAACATA
Organism: Dipodomys spectabilis; assembly: GCF_019054845.1. NCBI lineage: Eukaryota > Metazoa > Chordata > Mammalia > Rodentia > Heteromyidae > Dipodomys > Dipodomys spectabilis. Next base: position 1,866,325 of record NW_024870793.1, read on the forward strand.
GGTCCCATGGTTTCCCATATTTGCAATATCTAGTATATGTCTGAGCCAAGCAGAAAAGGTCAGATAAGTTGGTGTTACAGAAATGAACCCCAAGATAACTACTCAAATGTTTTCTTTTTCTTTCATGCAAATGTTTCTAACATTTTTATAAGATGATTTCTTTGTTGTTTTGTATGTCCCTCCCCCATAGTATAACCTATGCTTTCACTGTATTTGATATTGGTATAATTTGTGGAGGGGAAGTGTAAAAACAAATTGTTTAACTATGCATACAGGTGGACCCATTGCAAAAATGAGATGTACTAGTTGTTATGTAAAAAAACGAACTTTACAACTTTTGTAGGTGGTAGGGGGAGCGTTGGGGGGGAGGGGAAGACTATGGGAAGGCATGGTAAGGGGAAACAAAAGGAGACAACAATGCTTGATAAGAAATGTACTCATTATCTTGCCCATGTAATTGTAACTCCTCTGTATGGTATTCTCACAAAAAAAAAAGATGGAGATCTTCAGTTGTGGCGTTGGAGGGGTGGCCTTCCCTCTTCTGCTCCCTGAGAAGGAGTAAGGATGTCAGGGTTCTACTCACACCCGGAGTCTTGGTTCCTGGGTAGTCTCTGGTCTGCTATCTGCAGGATGAAGATATCTGCTCCTTGTCAGTTCTTGCTGGTATTGTGTAGAATCCACTTGCTCGCTCTATCTGGCGCCTTTGTCCGGGACTTTCTGTATTGTAAGTATGACGAGTATGGTTGCCGCCACTGCTGCTTCACCCGTGACTGCTGGCAAGTGCTCAGATCTGTCTCCTTGCCTGCATTTTCCCTCTCTAGCCAAACTCTCTGTACTATGGTGGCACACTTGGTGTAATTCTTTGGCCTAGGATTGTTTATGGGAACACTAAAACTGCTTTCTATGTGAGAGCTTGTTTAGCCTCCAGCTTCTAGTCCATCTTCACGGAACCAACCAGGTTTAATTTTTTTTGGGGGATCCAGTCATGGGGCCTGAACTCTAGGCCTGGGCACTGTCCATCAGCTCTTCAGCTCAAGGCTAGTGCTCTACAACTTGAGCCACATTGCAACTTCTGGTTTTTTTATTTTGCTTATGTGGTGCTGAGGATTCGAACCCAGGGCCTCAGGAATGCAAGACAAGCGCTCTACCACTGAGCCACCTTCCCAGCCCCTTAATTTTTATATTATAGATTTTTTCCATAATTTAGGATTTGTGATTATTGTGTCAGGTGATTTTTGTTTTTCTGTTTGTGTTACTTTGCAATAATGATGTCAGGCTTGTATGAAGAGAGAAAGAATATGAAATGTATGTTACTACATTGAAAGAAAGAGAACAGACATTTTGACCTATTTGCTACAAGTAAATTAATATTAAGCAAAGGTAATTAATATAATTACTTATTTACTCTTCAGGAGATGAGTAGAGTACTCTGGATATCTTGGAGTAAAAGACTTTAGATTCATTTCAACTGATGCCTTACATTGAACTTACTTGCTAAACTTTCTTCTTCAGAAAGGAAAAAGCTCCATTTCTTTCATATTTGTATTATACAATCATAATAGCTGCATGATAAATTCTTTACCTCTACTTGTTTGAATTCTATTCTTCATCCATTAGGTATCTAGGGCTTTGAATGACCAATTCCTTAATATACCTATATTGCTCATATTGTGATGTAAATCTCTGTAATATTAATATGAATTTATCTCTGATTCTCATCATGAGCTACATTCTCATGAAATTTATGTAGTACCAAACTAGAAACTGATAATTTTACTCTTTTCTGTGTTTCAATAAATAAATCCATTCTCTTTAGAAATATGTTTCCATCTTTTATGTTGCTCAAGTAAACATCATGTATTTCTAGTGCTTTTCCTGAAATAAATATAAAGTTTGGAACAGGAAGAAAAACTCTCCCATTATCAATTTGAAGTAAATCCTTGGCGACTATTTTATACAAATAAATTTTAAAAAGCCGAGTGTAAGTTGCTCACGCCTGTAATCTTAGGTACTCAATAGGCTGAGATCAAAGCCATCCTGGGTAGGAGAGTCTGTGAGACGCTTATCTCCAATAAACCACTAGAAAGCCAGAAATGGTGCTGTGGCTCAAGCAGTAGTGAGTTCTCATTGAGCTGAAGAGCTGAGGAATAGCGCCCAAGCCCATAGTTCAAGCCCCAAGACAAACAAAATAAATAAACGAATGAATAAAAACTGCAATGCACATGTTTATAAATGAATAATCTAATGGATAAGTCAATTAGACACAAAAACTACCACATCAAGTCTCAATTTACTTAAAGGCACCAAAATATCAGTGTGCATGAACATCACTCAATTTTAGAAAATGACTAGTAAAAACAAAGTTTATATTATATTTGAAATATAAAAAGTGGAATTTAAACCCAGATTTGCTGTGAATATCCTATTTCCAGGAATACATTTATTCAGCAAACAGAGAAACAAAAAATAAGGGTTTGTCATATAGGATGAAAGATGTAGAAGCAGATTCTTTCCTAAGATGATAAATTACATGCAAAAGTGTGATTTTTCCATTCATCTACTGAGGGGCACCTAGGTTGGTTCCATATCTTAGATATGGTAAATAATGGTGCAATAAACATAGCTGTGCTGGTAGCTTTAGTATGGTCTTGGATGTGATCATTTGGGTGAATGCCCAAAAGTGGGATTGCTGGGTCATAGGGGAGCTCTATGTGGAGTTTTTGGAGGAACCTCCATACTGCTTTCCAAAGTGGTTGAACAAGTTTACACTCCCACCAACAATGCAGTAGGGTTTCTTTTTGTCCAAATCCCCTCCAGCATCTATTGTTTTTAGAGTACTTGCTTATAGCCATTGTGATTGGGGTTAGGTGGATTGTCAATGTTGTTTTGATTTTCATTTCTTTTATGGCTAGGGATGTTGAGCATTTCTAAATGTGTCTATTGGCCATCCTACTTTCCTCTTCAGACAAGTTTCTCTGTAAGTCTTTTTTTATTCTTTTTATTTTTTTATTGTGAAAATACCGTACAGAGGGGTTACAAGTACATGGACAAGGTAATGAGTACATTTCTTATCAAGCATTATTGCCTCCTCCTTTGTTTCCAGTTATACAATGGAATTCTATGCCTCCATTAGAAAGAATGCAGTGCCCCATTTGTTAGTACATGAAAAGACTTGGAATAAATTATATTCAGTGAAGTAAGCCAGGCCCAAAGAAACATACGTCCCATGGTTTCCCTTAATTGCAATAACTAGTATATGTCTGAGACAAGCAGAAATGGTCAGATAAGTTGATGTTAGGTGAAATGAACCCCAAGATAAGGACGCAAATGTTTTTTATTTCTTGCTAGTTTTTCTAACATTTTTTATAAGATGATTTATTTGTTGCTTTGTATGTACCTCCCCCATGTTATAAGCCCTGATATCTCTGTATTTGATGTTGATATAATTTGTGAAGGGAAAAAACAAATTGCTTAAATAGGGTTACAGGTGGACCTATTACAACAATGAGATGTACAACATGTTATTTTGAAAAACGAACTTTATGACTTTGGTGGGGTGGGGGGTGAGAGGTCGAGGACTGGTGGTAGGGGGGTGTGGAGGTGTGGGAGTGTGGCGGTGGAGAGGGGAAGGGATGGTATGGGGAAACAAAGGAGGAGGCATCAATGCTTGATAAGAAACGTACTCACTATCTTGCCCATGTAATTGTAACCCCTCTGTATGATATTTTCACAATAATAAAATAAATAAATAAATCAAAGATGGGAGAAAGAGAAAATTATAGTTTCCAAATGAGCCATTGGTTATTGGTTTATGTGTGTATTATTAGCTAATCAGAAAGTTGACATATGAGGATCACAACTCAAAGCCAGCCTGCGTAGGAAAGTGATTGAGCCGGGTGCTGGTGGCTCATGCCTGTAATCCTAGCTACTCTGGAGGCTGAGATCTGAGGATCGTGGTTCAAAGCCAGCCCGGGCAGGACAGACCGCGAGACTCCTATCTCCAATAAATCACCAGAAAACCGGAAGTGGCGCTGTAGCTCAAGTGGTAGAGCGCTTGCCTTGAGCTGAAGAGCTGAGGGACAGCGCCCAGGCCCAGAGTTCAAGCCCCATGACTGACAAAAAAAAAACGTGATTGAAATTCTTATCTCCAACTACCCAGCAAAAGCTGGAAATCTATTTTCATGATGTCTATTGCTACTAAAATAACAAGGTGGATTTTATTTTTTTGGTTTCTAGATCCAATAAATTTTAGTAATTTGGAATAGTAGGATAAATTCATGGAATTTGACTTGAATGACAAGTTTGAGGATGCTGTATTCAGGGTATTGTGAATTGGCATGAAGCAGCCAGTAACATATTATGAATACACATAACCCCCATAACCTTCAGCTAAACAGGCCATAGCCAAGAGAGGAGGTGGGGCACATCCCATCCTCAGCCTTCTTTCTCTGGCACCTGCTATAGCACATGTCCAGCTCAAACTGGTGGAAGGGAGGCCTGACAGATGGTATGGGAGTCTGGGCGAGGGGGTGGGACCAAATCATCTCAAAACAGAGCTGTCCTGGAATGGCTGCCACAAGGGTCAGAGGTAAAAATGGAAAAACAAAGAATGAAGGACAGGGGTCTCACTTACCTCGTGGGGTCCTCTGAGGATTGCTTTCACAGCTGGGTGCACACTGAGCAGGAAGCTCATATAGTATAGCTGAAGATCCCTCAGGCTTCCCAAGTGGCTGTGACAGGCATAAAACCTGTTGAGAGAGGGAGGCAAGGACTGCATCTCTAGTCCCATGAATGCCAGTGAAAATGGAGAAAACAAGGAAACCTGGAGCTCTACAAGCCATTGCTGGGAGGGGAGGTGGAGCACAGTCCATTCTTCATCCATTACGTATCTAAGGCTTTAATGATCCAGTCCTTAAAATACTTATGTTGCTTATATTGTGATATACATTTCAGTAATATTAATATGAATTTATCCTGAGCCTGTGGCCTTCATAACTGGGTTCAGACCAGTCTGGTACCACTTCTGTGTGTTGTGAGTTGACACACACACACATATCCCCTCACCCGATCATGTTCTCACAGGAGGGGTTGAGCCAGGAGGTGGACAGGGAGGGGAAGAGTGGGCGGGACAATAGGGTCTGAAGTGAGTGGGGATAAGGGTGGGCAGGGAGAGGGGAAAAGCTGGGATGAATTAGGCCCATTTACCTTGATCCAGTGCTGTCCAGTGATGGCTCCTGAGGATGGGCCCACACTGATCATTAAAGTGGTGGTACCCCATGGTGTTGTTGAAAAGGCAGCAACATTAACTCCAGTAGCAGCAGATGCGGTGGAACTGAGCAACTAAGCATGCTACAAGGTGGAATGGTGGACAGGGAAAACACTGATTCCCTGATTTCCTTCTCCAATGACTGTCCTACCTCGGTTCAGTCCAATTACATCACTTACCTATGTGCATGCCACGCACATCCCTTCACTCAGGAGGGGCAGGGATGGGGGGCAGGTGGGAATGGGCGTCAGGGGAAGCAAGGGATGGGGGATGGTGTGAGGAAAGTAAAGGATAGGGGAGCCCCTAGGGTGAGGAAGCATGGTTTGGGGTGGGCAGGGGAAACAATTGGTTGGGGGAAGGGGAAGCATGGGTTGAGGAAGGGGGTGGTAGGGGGTAGTGAGGAAGAGGGACATGGGTGGAGAACCTAGCAATAGAAAGGAAGAGAAGAAGAAGGGTTCAGCCCACTTAACATTTAAGAACACTGTCCCAGGGATGGCTCCTGCTGGGGGGCAGAGGAGAGAATGGAGTAAAGGGCAATGGAGGGGGGTGAGAGGAGAAAACTCATTTACATTGAATCTGGGTCTTTGGTGATGGCTCCAGCAGTTGACTCCACACTGACCTTTTAATTGGAAGTTGGCTGGCTGGTGAAGCCTAAGAGGCTCTGGAGGACCACGTCCCTGAACAGATGCAGAGGTGGGAAAGGTGGTAGCTTCCTCAGCTCCAATCCCTCCATCAGTTGCTTCATAGAAACCGTGACTACTGAGACCATGACCATGAGGGGATGGGGTGAACTCTAAGCTCCTATCTTCCATCAATGGAGGAGCTACATCCCCTCACCCATGATACTTCTTACACTGAGAGGGGCAGGGCCGGGTTTAGGGTGAGGTTCAGAACAACAGGTGTGGGGAAGAGGAGATTGGTGGGAGTGAGGCCCCATTACCATGGAACTGGGTTTTCTAGGGTTGTCTCTGGCAGCTGAGTCCACACATCCCTAACCCAACGAAAGTTTGTGGGACACTGGAGGGCCAGAGAATGGGGTATGGGTGGCCAGTGTGATGAAGAGCATAGGATGGGGGTGGGCCTGGTGGTGGTGGAAGGGGGAACCTGGCAGGGGATATTGGGGCCCAGCAAGAGTGTATGGGCAAACTTCAGTTGAAACTGAGCTTAGAAGGGAGGCTCCCACAGGGGAGCAGAGAAGAAAATGGAAAAGAGAGTGGGTTAGAAGAGGGGGCTCTGTAACATCAAATCACTGTCCTCATGGGATATTTTCTGTGGCTGGGCCCACACTCAGTAGAAGGATGGAGATCCAGGTAGTGAAGCTGAAGATCCCTCAGGAAGATGCAGCACTGGTTGAGGAGATTGAGGCAATGTCTGCATCTCCATCCCTGCAACTGCCAGTGAACTCAGGTAAAACAGAGAGCCCTGGGGCTGTCCAGTCCTTAGCCAGGCAGGTAGGAGGGGCCGACTCTGACCTGGGCCTTCCTTCTCTGTGGCAGCTATAGCTCATGTTCAGAATATTCTGGCAACTAGCATTGTGTAGTGAGTTCTGGGCAAGTACACATTCCCCATCCCACGCAAGTGTTTCCACGGGAGGGTCTGGGCCAGGCGGTGAGGAGAAAGGAGTGGGGTCAGAAGGGGTGGGGCTGGAAGGGGTGGAGCCAGAAAGGTGGGGGTGGAGGTAAAAGTTTGGCTGTGAGATGATTGGGTCAGGAGAATGGATGCAGCTATGAGGGGGTATCTGGCCTCAAGAAGCAGTCCAGTCCAAAAAGTGGGAGTAGAGGACATAGCATGGTGGTGGGCTTAGGAAAGATGGGGTGACCATGGGCCAGCAGGTGGGGGCGGGAAGTGGGCTGATGAGGGGGAAGTATGGGACAAGGAGCCTAGCAGAGGGGATCAAGGAGAGGGGTTGGGCACACTTAACTGGAAACAGGGCTGTCAAGTATGTCTCTCTCCATGTACTATGCTCATCTGTGCTCTGTCGGGGTTAAGCCTAGCAGGTTAGAGTTCCCATGCCCCACAATTTAGACTAGAAGAAAGGAACTCTACATATTCACCTGGCAGGGGCATAATTCTCTGGCACCTTGGAAGAGGTTTATTGTGAAGACAGGAGGTTAGAATGGGCCACATCTGGGGTTACAGAGTCATATCACCTTTACCCATGAGGCATAGTTAATATATTAATGCGCTCAAACACTAGGTCCTTGTTTTTTCCGCTTCCTTTTCTTTACCTCTTTCTTCTTCTAGTGCTGGGGCTTGAACACAGCTTCTAGGTGCTACAAAAATTCCCTGCCCAAAGGCTTATTGTTCTTCACCTCCTAGTCCTCCATCTTCTTGGTCCCTGTCAGTCCAGGTACCATGGCCAGATGGCCCCTTTCAAGGTAAGTATGTTCCCAACAGCCTTCTCTCTGAAGGAACCAAAAGGAGGATTAAGGGTTTTGTGCTTTTGTGTGTACATTCACATGAATATTTCCTTCAATCAGTGGGACACTTCTAAGTACTCATCCTTATTGATCTTCAGCTATAAATCATTTGAAAATGGAGGCACGGGAGCAGGAAGGGAAAAAAATCAAAACAACAAAACAAAAAACATATCCCACAATCACTGGATGACTGAATGAAGGCAAGTAAATTTCAACCTAACAATATTTTACCAAATCTGTTTCGTTTGAATGGTGAGAGCTCCATAGAGGGAGATGCCAAAGCAGCCAGGCAGTGTCCATTTCGATATGTACAAGGATGCTGTTATTAATATTTAATCATTAATATTTGCTCATTCATCCAGGAAGGGGAGATCAGTTACTATGGTTCTTTGATTGTGTTAAATCCAGTTACCATGTTATAAAAATAGCAAGCTTCCATAACAAAAAATAAGGTTCTTCTACCCAGCACCAGTTATCTTTAGTTCACTTCCAAGCCATACACATTATAACCATATCCAGAGAATACACGGAAAGGAGGTAAAGAATCAGCATTCTGGTGTATTAGCTGGGACCAATACTTTGCTCAAGTTGAACTGTTTATGCTCTGTGGTATTACTTTCTTCCTGTTTTTGGATATATCCATCCATACATTCTGACTGAAGGTATATGTCTATCAATTGAGATATTAGCTTGCAAAGGTTCATTTTAACATACAGCAGCTGTATGTCAATGGAATTGCTCCTTTGTCCCATGTACATCTCTCCAAGTTCTACACAAGATAATGCCTCTGACGATTTTACCTATGTTGTTGCTGGCATTACCAGTCTTCCTTCTCCCAATTCTCCCTCCTGCCTCCCTCAATACCCTGCAGCAAACCACAACCTTTATGGTTTTGTTTCTTCAGTGTTGATTGCCTGAGGTTTTATTGGTCCAGTTCTAACACACTTGGTAGCTATGGCAGGTGAAGGGGGTGGCCTTTCTTCTTCTAACTTTCCTGACACATACCAGGAGAATCTGTCTGTATTTCAGGAGTTTTACTTGAATTACTTCCCACTTTTTGGGCTTTGCCACCTATCTGATATTGTCTCTTCTTTTGTGATATTGATGATTGAACTCAGGATGTTTAATTAGCTAGGCAAGTACTCTCACTGAAGTATAACCCAGCCCCAGAACGTCTTTTTAAATTCTCCCTACATCTGAATGTAGGATGGAAAGAAAAGTTTATTCCAGCATATTGGAATGTTTCAGATTTTTAGGTTTTGATTGATCTAGCTATATATAGTCATGGTCTAGAAACAAATATATTGGTAGAACTTGATAAGACAGGCTTTTCCTCACTATACAGCTGTTGCAGGGAAGGAATTTTCCTACAGCATAACCTTGGAAACTTAGTGGTGAGGGCTTCAACGTCAATTCATCAGGGACATGAGTTCAACCCAAGTGAGTTGCTGTGATCTGAAGCCTCCCTTCAGGTTCCTGCTATTCCATCTTGCATACTACATTCCAAACTAGTAATAACCACCATGCTCAGTCTGACTGCTTTGATTTGTTGAAAGGTTGTGAGTGAATGTATGTCAACTTAGACGACTTAATCATTGAGTCATGTGAAGAACTTCACCAAAAAAGAGATCACTCTTCAGTTGCAGTGATGATTTATGACAAATTTTCATAACAATCACAAAGCCTCCTTTTTTTAGGCCAAACACTTTAACTTGCACCAAAATGATGTTATGGAAAAAATGATCTAATAATCAGGTTTCTAAATCCAAACACAAAGTACTTTTGCTTAAGGAAGAATTAACTGTGCCAGCCAATATATTCCCAGAATTATTATCTGTGTTTTGACCATATTAAAAAAATTTTGTGTTTGTTTTTGTTTTTATGGTCTTGGGGCTTGACCTCTGGACGTAGGCACTGTCCCTCAGCTATTCAGCTTAAGGCTGGTGCTCTACAACTTGAACCACAGTGCCACTTCTGGTTTTCAGGTGGTTAATTGCAGATAAGAGTCTCATGGACTTTACTGCATGGGCTGGTTTTGAACCGCAATCTTTTCTCTCAGCCTCATGAGTAGCTAGGATTATAGGCGTGACCCACTGGTGCTTGGCAACTATGTACAATTTCTAACCATGATTGAAAATGTTGGGAAAACTACAGAATACTTGTAAACAACAGTAGTTACATGGGTATAAATATATGTAATGTACCAAATATTTTTGCATAATTGAAGTCCTTGGGGATCAAATACATAAGAAAACTCATTTGGATCTCTTATTGAACATAGTTTATTAATTTTTCTATTCAGAATTATCTATATATATATATGACACTACAAAACTATAGAAATAATGCTTTAGTATTTATGGGCACAATCCTAAATAAATAGAGAGAGAGAGAGAGAGAGAGAGAGAGAGAGAGAGAGAGAGAGAGAGAGAGAGAGAGAAACACAAAATCCCGAACATTAAACTTACAGGTTGGAATTCTGTAATTCCAAATTACATATTGTACTGAAAGGGAAATTACAATGAAATTGAAAATTAGACCATTCAGCAAGGATTCGAAAAAATAGTTCTTATGCATTCCTTGTTTGTTATCTTGATGTGTTTTTGACTAGTTGGGTCATCTGGTTTTCATTAAGATGTAAACAACACTATCTTGTTCTTAAAATCCAAGGGAAAATTACAAGTGTGCAATTGAAAGAGGTATATGTATATTTGGATCAACCTTTATTTGCTTAGTTTTCAAACATTATGTCATGTTCCCAAATAATAATGGATTTTGCAAATATAAAAATTTGTGTTGATATATTTCTTTTTTTTTTAATGTATTTCTTATGACCACATAAGATGTGTTAAGACCCCAAGATAGCTACAAAGGTTGTTTTATTCCCTTGCTATTTTTTCTAACGTATTTATAATGTACCATGTGATTTTTTGTTTCTTTGTATGCTCCTCCCCTACAGTATTACCCATATTTTCACTGTATTTGATGCCAGTGCCCTGGGAGGGGAGGCAAAAAACAAAATGCTTAAATAGTGATTCAGGTTGATCCATTGTAACAATGAGATGTACAAGACACTATGTAGAAAAACGAACTTTACAATTTAGGTGGGGGAGGGAGGAGGAGTGTAGTTGTAGAGGTTGAAGGAAAGGGATGGTAGGGGTAAAACAAAGAAGGAAGCAACAACGCTTGATAGGAAATGTACTCATTTCCTTGCTCATGTAACTGTAACACCTATATACAGTATTTTTACAGTAAAAACGTATTAAAATGTATTTCTTAAAATAAAATATTTTTAGATTCTTATGCATATTTCCAATTAGGCAGTTCAGATGATGTATATATGAATTGCTGTTAGTTAGAATTTTGTGTATATGTGTGGTGGTCACTGGGTTTGAAGTTAGGTCCTGGGTGGTGTCCTCTGTCCCCACCCCCGATTTTTGCTTATTCAAGGTTAGCACCTTCCCACTTGACTCACATCTTCCAGCTTTTTAGTTTTCAGTTAGAGATAAGAGTCTCTCTCTTTCCTGCTTGAGCTGGTTTTAAACCATGGTCCTCAGATCTCATCCGCTTGAATAAGTTAGCACTTAAATTTATTGTTTTCCTTTTAGTAACATCTATTTTTATTGTAAAGATACTGTACAGAGAGATTACAGATACATGAGTAAGGTAATGACTACATTTCCTATGGAGCATTTTTACCCCCTCCATTGTTTTTCCCCTACCATCCTTTCCCTATCCACCTTCTTAACTCTTCCATTCCCTCCCCCACGCCCAAAGTTGTAAAGTTCGTTTTCGACTTAGTGTCTTGTACATCTCATTGTTACAATGGGTTAATCGGTATCCATATTTAAGCATTTTGGTTTATTTTTTTCCAATCCCTTCCCCAAATTAGAAAAATGTATATATAAGATGCAGGGCACCAGAATCAACAGAGTGAAAACAGAGGTTATACCATGGGGGAAGAACATACCAAAGAAATAAAAAATCACATAGTATATTATAAATACCTTTAAAACTATAGCAAGAAAGAAAAAAAAAACACGTGTGTCCTATCTTGGGGTTAATTTTGCTTAACATCATCTTATATGGTCATATGTACATAGCTTTTGACTACTTCTGCTTGTCCAAGATATATACTAGCTATTGCAAATAGGGAAAAAAAGGAGATCTATGTTACTTAGCTCCTGGCTTACTTCCCTTAATATAATTTTTCCAAGTCTTTCTATTTTCTAACAAATGGGACAATATCAGTATTTCTGATGGAGGCATAGAATTCCATTATATATAGATATATATGTATGTCTATCACATTGTTTTAATAGATTCATCTACTGAGGAGCAACTGGGTTGGTTCCATATCTTAGCTATGGTAAGTAATGCTGCAATAAACATAGTTGTCCTGGTAGCTTTAGCCACTTACTTTTAAATCAGGTTATCTACTAAGTGTTTCCCTCTCCTCTTTTGTGAAAATACACCTTCCCAACAGCAAAGGTAAAAGAACAAGTTAAAAGTTGTTCTGATACTCCCAATCCAAAGAAGATACATGACATAATTATTTAAATGCTAAGATAAAAAATTTGGAGTTGTTGAAAGACTGAGTTTCTTTAGTGACATTTTGGGAAAAGTGAATCAAATATTCAAAGCATTCCTAAAGAGAATAAAGTAGACTTGCTTTTTAAATGAGGAGTAATGAGAAGAACAGTTTTTGTGTCAGTAATGTAGCCTAGTTGAAAGAGTTTGAAGGTACAGATGATCATGTATACTTTCTGTGTAGCAATCACTTAATTCTAAAATTCTTAGTTTTCCTCTGCATTTTCAGTTTGTACTCCACAGGTGTTTTATTTGAAACATATACCTTGGTACCAGGGGTTTCTGTAGTTATCTTACTTTTACGAAAGTAATTTTAGGTTTTTTTAGCCAGAAAAACTAATAATGATAATCATTCTCTGATATCCTTTACCAAGATCTCCACATTTCATTATATTTGTTTAATATGATATCAGTATATTTATATGCTATAAAGTTTGGTTTTGCTTTTGGTTTTTGTGCTGGTATTGGGGTTTGAAGTCAATACATTGGTCTGTCACAGATGCCATTCATTAATGGATCATGCCTGTAATTCTGGCAATTAGGAGGCTGAGATATAAGAATCAAGGCTCAAAGCCAGCCTGGGTAGGAAACATTATGATACTCTTGTCTTCATGACTAAAAAGCTAAAAGTGAAGTGTGGTTCAAGTGGTAGAGCACTGGCCTTGAGCAAAAAAACTAAATAGTAGTACTTAAAGGATAGTTCCCAAGTCCTGGGTTTAAGTACCACTACCAACACACAAACCACACACACACACACACACACACACACACACACACACACTCACGTTTTCTTTCTCCCCAAGCAGGTGGTTCTGTGTGTGTGTGTTTGTGTGTGTGTATGTGTGGTTTTTTTTTTATGTGACCCTGAAATCCACTTTGTTTTCTTTTTCATTTAGTTGGTGATTTTTGCACAGGGAGAGCAGAGTAATGGTGTTACCTGAGTCCTGGGTGCCAGTGATTCCGCTGGGATGCCTGAGGTCTGACTTAGTGAGAAATGGGACACCAGGAAAACTCCACAAAGCAAATGGATGGAAACGTGAGAAGATATGCATTCTGGTAATTCTTCAGTCTATCTTCCTCTGTGGGGTGAGTTCTTTTTCTTACCAGGTAAACCTGAACATTGTATGGCTTTGTGTGTGCACCCATATGCGAATAAGGCTTTTGTAAAATGTCAGCCATCACAAACTTGCTCTTTTTTCTTCTCTATTAGCGACTTTGTTGGCAGCTTTCATTGTTCTGAGAAAAGTGGAATGTTCTAGATATTTTCATGGGATATTTATAGATGTAGGTCAGAATTTATAGTTTTTTTGCTCTAGTGAATTGAGAAACATCTATGTGAATTTATAGGTAGCCTATAGTTAACTAATTTCTACAATATAGATAATTTTTGGATACGATATCTTTATGGAAAACCAAAGACATCTTTAAGTACTTTGTCTAAATGAAGCAGAAATTGAGAACACTTCAAATTTTTCAGTTTTAATCAGAATCTTGTAGTAATTTGGCATAAAATATTTTTGGGGGGTCCGGTCATGGGGCCTGAACTTCTAGGCCTAAGCACTGTCCCTCAGCTCTTCAGCTCAAGGCTAGTGCTCTACCACTTGAGCCACAGTGCCACTTCTGGCTTTTTTCTTCTTTTTGCTTATGTGGTGCTGAGGAATCGAACCCAGGGCCTCAGGCATGCAAGGCAAGCGCTCTACCACTGAGCCACCTTCCCAGCCCCCATATAAATTATTTTTAAGTGCTGCAATCAATTGATTTCACTTGAATATCCTTTTAGATATAGTGTACGTTTTCCCTTTTGATTAATTAAGAACATTATGTTTAATTCCAACTAAGGTATTGTGAGAAATATCAAGATATGAGACTGTTTCTCCAATAATTAGATTAAATTAGTAGGAAAGGTCCTCTGTTTGCAGTAAAAATTGCAATATGAAAAATAAAAAGTGTGTGGTCAACACATTTGTGTAGTTGTGTAGTTATAGAATTTTAATAAATTTCTTCAAGCACAAGGAAAAGTTTAAGACATGTTAAAGTTTTACACACAGCAAAGAAAATACCAGGTTGTTTTTAACAAATGTTTTCATTTTTCAATGTGTGTGTGTGTGTGTGTGTGTGTGTGTGTGTGTGTATGTTGGTACTTGGGCTTCAATTTAGGGTATTGTGCCATACCCATTTCCAGTATTTTTTTCTATTTATTGTCAATATGAGTATCATAGACATTGCTGCTTGAGATCCCTTTGAATCTTGATCCTCAGATCTCAGATTCCTACGTAGCTGGGATTACACGTGTGAGCCACCAGCATTCTGAGAGATGTTTTTGTCATGTTGTGTGGCAAGTTACCAGAAATCTAATGTTTACTCACTGAATACCAACTTTTGTAGGCTACAAGTTTGGGCTAGTAGTTTGCATGTGGTTTTTCTGTAGCAGTTGCTCAGATTTTAGCAGGGGGCCACCAAGCTATAGTCTCTTATGAAATGTGTGCACTTATTCCAAATTTAAAGGATGCCTGGTAGGATTTAGGTCCTCTAGCTGTAAGATTGTGGTTTCTGCTCTCTGGTCACCTATCATACAGCCACTGTTGACAGCTCCTAAATACCCCCATAATTTCTTGACAAGTATATCCTCCTTAGTGTTTCATTCACTCTGTTATTGACTTCTAGAAAGGCCTTAATTTGCACTCACTCCTTGGAAGTAACTCATAACCAACTCTTGTGGGAACTAATTATATCTGTAGACTTTAAATTTGTTATCTACCAGAGCATATTGTAGGGTTAGCGGAAAATAAAAGACTTGGCAAGCATCTGGGTGGTTGTGCATTGACTTCCATAGATTATGAGCTATTTATTATTAGCTGTTGATTATTCGATGTGTCTTCAATTTGAAACACTGGTAATATTGAGTTGTTGTTTGATTTTAGCTGATCAAGTGTGCAGTTTAAGAAAGTGAAAGATAATTCTTTCTATGGAATAGAAAATAATTTGCCTGTTACAGTGAATGAAAGGCAGTTAAGAGTTAAACAAATCGATTCAATAGCACCGGCAGTGGCTTCAGAGATGGGACAGAGGTAAACAGGTCAGACATTTTTAAAAGAGAACATGTGGGAATGTAGATTGGTGGTAGAGTGCTTGCCTAGTGTGTATGAAGCCCAGTGTTCAATTACTTAGTACCACATAAAGAGAAAAAGCTGGAAGTGGTGTTGTGGCTCAAGTGAGATGGTGCTAGCCTTGAACCAAAAAAAGCTCAGCCTTCTTAGTTTATGCCCCAGACCCTTAGTTTATGCCCCATGACTGCCAAAAAATAAAAAGAGAGAACATGTCAATAATGGATGAGGGTAGGATCCAGAGACCAAATTCATCACTGAATTTTTCTCCTCTATTTCCAAATCAAGACATCATTCTCAGAGAAACAATGGGGCAAAAAGATGATCCAGAAAGAACATATGTTATGAAGTAATACTAGAATTTTATAGTGCAACTGTCCTGTAGAGATAATTCATTATGTATAATTGTGTCTTTTTTCTCTTTATTTAATTGTGAAAATACTGTACAGAGGGGTTACAATTACATGGGCAAGATACTGAGTACATTTCTTATCAAGCATTGTAGCCTCCTCCTTTGTTTCCTCTTCCCATCCCTTCCCATCCTCCCCCTGTCCCCCCACCAAATCCTCCGCTCCCCCTCCTCCCCTCACCTAAGTTTTAAAGTTCATTTTTCAACATAACGACTTGTACATCTCATTGTGTCTTGCAATAGCACAAAAGCTCATTGTAATAGTCCAAGTGCTATCTGGAGATTTTGTGTGGGTGCTGGTCCTGAAACTTGATCAGAGCACAGTTGTTATTCCTATTTTTCTTCCTCAAGGCTAGTACTCTATTACTTAAACCACAGCTTCATTTGTGATTTTTTGGTGTTTAAATGAAGATAAGCGTGTCATGGACTTTTCCTGGTTCACCTGGTTTCAAAATATGATCCTCAAATCTCAGCATTCTGAGGAGCTAGGATGACAGCTGTGACTCGCTAGCATCCAGAGAAGCAATTTCTTTGGTGTGAAAGGAATTAAGAGTACAGATCATCCAGGAATATTCACCCTCAGTACTAAATAAATCACCATGACCAATTTCCATGAATACATACACACACATGCAACTCAGTGGTCTGTATCATCTTTCCCCAAAAGAATAGTGCCTTCTTAAGTGGCAAAGTGTGCTATTTTAGGCCCGTAATCCCAGCTACTGAGAGGCAGAGGTATAGGAGGATTGGGTTCTGAGGCTGGCTTGAGTGAAGTTAGCACAAAACCCTATATGGAAAGCAAACGGTAAAAGAAAAAAGGGTTGGAACCCTGGAGGGCTCAAGTGGTAAAATATCGGCCTAGTAAGTGAAAGGCTCAGTTTTATACTCAGTTCTATGGAAAAGACATTAAACTATAGCATCTCAGGCCATTTGTCATGATTTAACAAAAACCCGAAGCTTACTTCATAAGGAATACTTCTTATTCCTTACTTCATAAGGAATAAGAGGTCTATATCATTCATAATAGTGTTGGCTGGAAACTCTAAATAGCATGGTAGTGCATGGGACAAGGCCCCTAGGTGCATCACATCATGTAGGATCTCGGAATCATGGCATGTTCTATAATGAGAGTGAGTAAGGGGCTTACAGTGCTTTTTACAACTGCTAACAGTGATCATGTTAGTCCCTTGAGAGTTAATGAGATGGCATTAATACATTTATGACAGAATCCTCTATTAAAGGTTTCACCTCGTGACACTGCTACATTGACAAGTTAAACTTCAGTGTGAACTTTGATGATAACAGGACATTAACAGGCTTCTGGCAGAGACAGGTGAGACCATTGGAAGCTGATGACATTCATACAACTAGGCACCATGGACAGCTACTTGGATTTCATTGATCCTGGTATTTGCTATATTTGGGACCATATCACAGTTAGGATCCATCGAGTCCATGTCTGTTCCATGTGCCAGCTTCAGTTATGCTGACTGTGACAGAAACTGCTGGGCAATAGGGAGAACAAGGATGGAGATGGGCACAAAATTGAGGTTTGGCATTCTTCATGGCACTTAATTAATATTGATTGATTTATGTAAGAAAATCATTAGAAAGCTGAATGTCTACATAGAGCCATGTAATAACTACTGTATGACCCAGAAGGATTCCTTGTATAGCAGTCTGTTTACACATAATGCTGTCATTCGTCTGAACACAAAAGATAAAAAACAAGTTCTAGCTTACAAATTTAATTTTCATTTAATCTATGGTTATGGACCAGTACTAGGCCTTGAACTTATGGGCCTTCCTCTTACTTCCACACTTCCAACTGGGATCTATATATGTCTTTAATTTTTTATTAATGTTTTTCAAGGATAGATCTTAACACTGACTCTAATTTTTGTCTAAAATAAATTTTGAAAGTTTTCCAGTGAATGAAGTGTTCTATTTCACTTCGTCATTCTATTATCTTGGTATCTTGGGGTTTCTTGGTAGTTAAAGACAGGTTCTCTGCAGCATTTTAAAGGAAATATTTTTACCTAGCCCCAGTCTATAATCCTAGCTTCTTAGGAAGCTGAGATGAGGAGAATATTGTCTTAAAGCAAAGGCAGAGAATTCCATGAAATACCATCTCCAAAATTGTGTATATTTTACATATAAAATATTATATGATATATTTAATATGTAATATATTTGTGAAATACATACATACTATGCATATATATGTGTGTATGTGTGTGTGTTTGTGTGTGTGTGTATACCTCACAAATTAAGCAGGTTCAGTAACTGAAAGATTCAATAAGTAAATTTGAAAACAACTAAGAACTGCAAGATTCCCTCCCATATCCATCCTTTCTTTAAATATTATGTGGGTTGTAGTCTAAAAAGGTAAATCTTTGACCAAAAAGGAAAAGCTTAATTTTTGACCCATCCTAGACCTTTTTTCTCCAAAATTTAAAGTACTAAAAGGCCTATATGAACAATGGGTATTGTCAATGTCATCCAAAATGATGAATGATTGTTAAGTGAAGTGTCCAAGTTTGTAGATAAGGATTCAAAGTGGAATTCCCCAGCGTGAAATTGAAATGAAGACCTGGTACTTTTGTTTTGTTATGAAAGGGCTCTGAACACTTTCTCTGGAAAAAAAAACTTTCTTTGTAATCTGTGAATGTTATTTTTAGGCCTGCACATGGCATTATGTTCTGCAAATAGTGGTACCTATCCTGATAGCAACCCTCCTCCAATCCTGTCTCTCATTTGAGATAGAATTTGTGATCTTATTGTCCAGCTACCTAAAGGGAAGGGCTTTTTCCTCTTACCAGCATCTCTCATTGTTCCTCAGGAAGAAAGAGGAACTAAAGGCAACCATAGATTCATGGTGTGTGATCATGCTGGAACGGGAGTTCTTCTGCAGGAAGCAGAGGAGAATGGAAGGAAGAGTGGCAATTCTCTTCAGTATTGTTGGTTTGTCATCATAGGACAATTGAAATTCAGATAACAGGCAGGAAAACAGGTTCTCCATTGTAGAAGAACAGGAGACGGGCATACTGGAACAATTGAAGGCATTGACTTAATTTTGCTGCTGGCATGCTACTTTAAGTCATTTTTAATAAAAAAAAAATAGATGGCCATGATTTCATTGAATGTCCTGTCCAATATTGATTTGTGGGTATCAAGCAAGCTGTAACCCATGTCACACATGAGTACAAGAATAATAGGATTCAGCTCATTACATAGTGGCTCATCAAGACATAGGAAATATTCCTCTACTTGGTTGAGCTAGTCTCCATTATTTGTTCTATACTGTGCCTCTGCTTTGGGTCTGCAGTTTACAGTGTCAAGATGTTATTTTGTCCTTTTGGATACAGGTAAATGGAGCAATGTACATGACCTCCAAGACAATTACCTGTATCTGGCTAAAATTCATGTATTCAAATGGGAAACTCGCCATCTCCATAAAATACAAAAGATGATTCCCAAGCCCCAGATGTCTACTTTGCAGACATTGTAGTTTTCATGCAGGAATATTCTTTTGTGGGGTTCCGGTCGTGGGGCCTGAACTCTGGGCCTGAGAGCTGTCCCTCAGTTCTTCAGCTCAAGGCTAGCACTCTACTACTTGAGTTAGAGCACCACTTCCGGCTTTTTTTTCTGCTTATGTGCTAAGGAATCGAACCCAAGGCCTGATGCATGCAAGTCAAGCGCTCTGCCACTAAGCCACCTTCCCAGCCCTGCAGGAATATTTTATAGGGACAAAATCAAGGTACCAAATATGTCCTTCAGCAACTGCCCTTGGGTAATCCTTCTGCTCATGCCAAAGTCATTGACCTTCACATTGCATTTGTCATCCAACAGGAGGTTATTTTGTTTAAGGTCTCAGTGTTCATTTCTATCTTCATTAAAGTAATGCACAATACACACAGTCTGCTTGAACAACTTAATTCTTGAATAGGTGGTATGATTTTCACATTTATCTCAGGAGGTCTCTGGGTGGCCAGTTCCATTACCAAGTATTGGTGCTCATCTTTCTCCCTCACTTGGTACGACCTAATCATGTGTGCATGATGGAAAGTCTTAATAATATCCATCTCAATTTTGATCTGACAATTGTTGAACTCTCCCATCACTACCACTTTGAGGTTTATGAGATAGTGCTAGGTCAAATTTACATATGGATAGCTACCATAGCAAATGATCTCCTTCATACTGTATTGTTCAGTGAAAACCTCCTCCTTCCATAGCCAACGAGCGCATTCACACTGTATTATTCAATGAAAATCTCTTCCTGTCATAGCCAGTGATCTTCTTCATAATGTTTTGTTCAATTAAGGTCTCCTCCTCTAAAGAGTTTAAGGATAATTCACTGTGTTCTCCCATCTTTCTGCTAGGATAGTAAGTAGTAAATCTACCTAAATTCAGCTAAGAAAATAAAAACCCCAGAGCAATAACCAAAAGGAAATGCCCAAACCCAAACAACACAAAGTTCCCACTGTCCCCCTAAAACTACCCCCCCCACACACACAAAATTGTCAACGTAGCACTGAGTCAAGCAGGTAACCAGGAACTTCCAGCACTGTAATACACTTCCGAGACTGTTTACACTTGCTGAAATAGACCAATCATAGCTTGGCATGAGCCCAATGGCTCTTTTAGTGTTGAGCCTGGAGGACTATTGCCAAGCTTTCTACAGGGATGCGAGGGTAGAATAGGATGCCACTGCTGCTGCCATGGCAGTGTTGCAAGAAGTGCAAGGGAATCAGCCAATGCCTTGTGTCCTTGGTGCTGCCAGGTCCTAGTGTTTGCTCCCAGGGGGACATCAGCCATTAGATATTGTACTTGAGTACAATCCATGTCCTTAGGCCTGCTCCTGCTAGATCCCTGGCCATGTGCAGGAACCAAACATATACCCACCAGTGGCTTCCATTCACCACATGTGTAGGTTTTGGAGCTTGCTCCAACAATCAAAAAACAAAATAGATTCCTACGTATTTCTAGAAGAAAGGGGCACATGACAGAGTGTCCAATTGGAAAAGTTCAGTAAAGTGGATCCAGATATTTTTTAACTTGACAATAATTCAAAGAAGTAATTAAGGCATATGAGATGTCCATATTTGTTTAGTTATAACCCCCTTGAACACCTGCTTAAAATAATATTAAAGTCCTTATTTTTTATGGACTTGAGTTATTGTTAGGAACACACAAAGGTCATTTCTGGTCTTTAAAAAGTTATAAGGTCGTTATGCACTTTGGTGTTTTCTTTTTCTTTTTGGTCAGTCGTGGGGCCTGAATTCTGGGCCTGGGCGCTGTCCCTCAGCTCTTCAGCTCAAGGCTAGTGCTCAAGCACTGGAGTCACAGCTGCATTTCCGGCTTTTTTGGTGTTTTCTTAATGAAATACAACATGAGCCCCATAGCTCTTGAGTAGAGCTAAAACAATATCACACTCAACAATAGCATGTGGTTGAAAGAAGGTAGGTAGTATTAGCCTCCTATAAAATGACTATTGCCAAGATGAATCCTCTGTAGAAATAAGTTTTTCCTTTACAGTATTTACTAATACAATACATCCATGTATTAATGATAACACATTACTACTTTAATATAAATTAAGCATGTTTTCTATTCAACTCGGTGAATTTTGAAAACTATTTAAATATGAAGAGTCCTCTTATACATCAATAAACTGGCACTTTTGTTATTTACATTAAAATGCAAAGAAACTAAGACCAAGAATGTGTTTGGCTTGGGTTAGGTCATGGAAGCTGCTGTTTTCTCACTTAGAAATTAAATCCAGTAGGATGCTACATGGCATTCATAATCAGAAAAGCTGCTCTAACTTTTGGCTTTTAAAGACCTCTTCAATTTACTCAAGATATTCAATGAGGAGAAGCTGGAATCTGAACAAGCTCTTGCATAGAAAGCAGTTTCAGAGTTCCAGTGAACAGTCCCAAACCAGAGAATCACACCAAGTGTGCCATCACAGGACAGAGAGTTAGTCAAGAGAGGGGAAGCCAAGCAGACACATCTGAGCGCCTGCCAGCAGCTGCTGCGGCGGCGGCAGGGTCGCGGCAGCGACCACTGCCGCTGCGGGGGCACACCTGAGACACAGTCCGGGACGAAGGACCCAGACGCAGCGGACGAGCGGATTCTACTCAACACCAGCAAGAACCGACAAGGAGCGGACAACTTCATCCTGCACTTTGCAGACCAGAGACGACCCAGGATCCAAGACTCGGAGTGAGTAGAAGCCCGACTTCCTCACTCCTTCTCTGGGAGCAGAGGAGGGAAGGCCACCCCTCCCCCCCCCAGCACCGGTGATCTCCATCTTGGATACCGACAAAGCTCGGAGGAGCGGCTAGCTCCAGCTCAGGCCTTGGAATAAAACGAGTCATTTAGCAGGTCACAAGAACTTAACGGCGAAGTAACCTCAAAGACTCAGTTCCATCCAGGGAAAAGTCACCCAGCTCAGGCGCCAGCCATTGGAGTGGCTCTCCTCACTGGGTAACCAGAGCCAGAGGCTGCCCCTCCCTCTAGCAGTCACCACAATCAATTGAAAAAACAGAAATCCTGAGAATGGCTCCAGGCTGGGTGCTGTGAGTTTTTTTCACAAAATAGCCCCAGGGAAAAGCTACTGTTTGTAGAAAGGACTCAACTCTACCCAGAACCTAGCCTCATCACTGCATCCCCCTCTTTTGTGATTCTCAAAGCAGATCACCCTCCCAGGAAACTAACCTGGGAGGGGGATCTCAAAATCTTGAGTAAAGCAGAGCATTTTTCTGCCTGTTCCAACAAACTGACTTAAGAAACCAATCAAGCCACAGGACCTCAAGCTGACCAGAGACTCCAACCAGACTCTGGTTACAGACAAAAGGGAGATACAGGACTCTTCCCACCCCTCCCAAAAAAAAAAAAAATCAAACAACTTTTTTTTTTCTTCTTCTTCTTTTCTTTTATCTTTTTTTGTTTTGTTTTTTTTTTGTCTTTGGTTACCTTATATATATAAAAAAAAATTTTTGCTTTTCTAAAACTTTTATTAATCTTTAATTTTTGCCTCTTCTGAAAAAATAATTGTTTTCCATTAACTTTTTTTTTTTCTTTCTCCTCTTATAATTTTTATTTTAGGAATACGTGAATGTGTGTTTTCCTTTCTTTTCTTGTCTTCTTTCTCTTTTTCTTTCATTCTTAATTATCTTTTTGTTTTTTGTCTAGCTCTACTGAATTTCTGATCTTTTCTTCTCACTCTCCTATCCTTTCCATCTTTTCCTCTTTGTTCTTCTTTATATGACTTAACTCTTGTCCTGCACATCCTCAGATAAACCCATAGTTAACCAGTAGACCCTATCCCCCATTGTGTACACACTTAATCCACAAACTTATTACTCAATTCAAAACCTCTGAGACTTAAATTCATTAATAGCAGTACTACTCTTTATACCTATATAATATTTTAAGCATTTTTTTAAAGTTTTTCACATCTCCTCTATGTCCCTCCCTTAGTCTCAACATATTCATATTCCTCTATAAATAGATGGTCCTTTCATCTCTAAAATAACATTAATTTTTACGTTTCTTTTTTTTTCTGGTCTCTTTTCATTCCCCTTTCCCTTTCTTCTTTTTCTCTCTCTCTCTACTTGCATCCTACCCAACCTATTTCCTGCATTGTGATTAGGACATAGTTAACTCTCCCTGTGCCTCCCCACACCAATCTATTCCTATTTTTTATCCACATCTCTCCCTAACCCTAATAATTTCTGGTTTTCCAAATTCTTCTCTGCAGTTCGAAGCCCTTTAACATATAGTTGTTTGATGTCGAATAGATGTATCTGTTGAACTAGACTGTATCTGTAGTCTATTGACTGTACAAATGCAAACTTTGGTTGATGGTTGCCTTAAGATAGTGTTCTAGCACAAAACTGGTGCTATCTTCATCTCAAATGGGCAGAGTAAGCCGGAAAAACACAAGAAAAATGGCAAATTCGGGTATCTCAATTCCCAATCTTGATAATCAGGGGTTAGAAGAGATAATGAATAATCCAGAGGAGAGTTCCCAAACAGCTCTACAAACACTGGTGGCAAACATGATAAATGAAAAGTTTGACAACGTACAAAGGACTATGTATGAGCGTAATAGGGAGAGAGAGGAGGCATCCCAGAAGTTTATACAGGAATATCATAAGCGTGAGGAAGCTACTCAAAAACAGACACAGGATTTGCGTGAACAACTTGAGAATACTCAAAGAGAAAGGGAGGAATGGCGTGAGAAGGCTGAGAATACTCAAAGAGATCTGCAGGAATCCCACGAACGGGAGGAAGCTAATCAAAGAGTAATACAGGAATTGAGAGACCAGGTAGAGAACACACAAAGATCACTAAAGGCATTCATGGAATCCATTAACAAAGAGCTGAAGGAAGTCAGGGAGACCACAAAGGGAATGCTGAATGGAACCCAACAGAAGGAATGGGAGCCCAAAGAAACCATAACCAATCAACTAAGTGATTTGAGGACAAACACTGAACACCAAATTAAGGAAGTAAAGAAATTCATACAAGACCTAAAACAGAGCTTCAACAAAGAACTTGAAGCCATCAAAGCTGACCAACTAGAAGGAAAAGAGATAAAAAACAAAGTAGAGGGTCTTAACAGCAGGTTAGACCATGCAGAAGATCGAATCTCAGGGATTGAAGACAGCCTAGATATTATAGAGAAAGAACATACAACCATCCAAGACAAGTCCAAGAAATATGATAGATCTATCCAACACCTGGAAGACACGATCAGAAGGCCTAATCTAAGGATAATGGGTGTAGAGGAGCACCTAGAAACAGAAGTTAATGGTCTAGGAAATTTGTTTAACAGGATCCTAGCAGACAACTTCCCAAACATGCAAAAAGATAGGCCTGTCCAGATACAAGAAGCCTTTAGAACCCCAAATAGACCAGACCAGAATAGGACATCCCACCGCCACATTATAATCCACACAGGATCAACTCAGAACAAGGAAAAGATCCTTAAAGCTGTCAGAGAGAAAAGGGTAATCACTTATAAAGGGAAACCAATTAGAATCACCTCAGATTTCTCAGCAGAGACAATCAAAGCAAGCAGAGCCTGGAATGATGTATGCCATGCCCTAAAAACAAACAACTATCAACCAAGAATACTGTACCCAGCTAAACTCTCCTTCATAACTGAAGGCCAAATAAAAACCTTCCATAGCAAAAAAAAAATTGAAACAAAACATCTCCACCAAACCAGCCCTACAAAAGATTCTTAAAGATGTCCTACACATAGAAAACCAACAAGACCGCAATAAAGGCCAAGAAACTGAACCCAAACTGAGAATCCAAGAACCATAAGAAGAACCCAGTTTTCGCAGCCCCCAAGAAGGTAGATAACATGGCAGGAACTCCCAAATACCTCTCAGTCCTATCTCTTAATGTTAACGGACTGAACTCTCCAATTAAGCCACATAGACTGTCTAGTTGGATTAAAAAACAAGACCCTTCTATCTGCTGCCTGCAGGAGTCACATCTTGCCTGTAAAAACAAACACATTTTCATTGTTAAAGGCTGGAACAAAATCTACCAAGCAAACGGACCGCATAAATAGGCAGGAGTTGCAATCCTAATATCAGATAAAATAGACTTCAAATTAAAATTCGTGAGAAGAGATAAAGAAGGTCGCTACATACTAATTAAAGGATCTCTCCTTCAGGAGGATATTACAATTCTAAATATCTATTCGCCAAACAATGGAGCACCCAAATTTATCCAAGAAACACTACTTTCCCTCAAATCCCATATAGATCCAAAGACATTAATTGTTGGGGATTTTAACACACCACTCTCCCCACTAGATAGATCAACTTGGCAAAAACTCAACAGAGAAACCGCAGATCTAAACAGCTGCATAGATCAACTAGACTTAACAGACATTTACCGAACATTTCACCCAGCAGCATCAGAATACACGTTTTTCTCAGCAGCACATGGAACGTTTTCTAAAATAGACCACATTTTAGGTCACAAAGCCAACTTGTCTAAATTCAGAAACATTGAAGTTATACCTTGCATTCTCTCTGACCACAAGGGAATAAAATTAGAACTCAACACCAAAAGCCACCAAAGAAAGTCCGTTATCACATGGAGGCTGAACAACACACTGCTGAATTATGAGTGGGTCATGGAAGAGATTAGAAAGGAAATTCAAATGTTCATGCTATTCAACAAAAATGAACACACAAAATACCAGCTTCTCTGGGACACAGCAAAGGCAGTACTCAGAGGCAAGTTTATAGCTCTGAGCTCCTACATCAACAAATTGGAGAGATCTGAAACTAACAATTTAATGACACATCTAAACCTCCTTGAAAAAGAGCAGCAAGATAAACCCCAATCCTGTAGATGGAAAGAAATAATCAAAATTAAATCAGAATTAAATGAATTAGAATCCAAAAAAACTATAGAAAGAATCAACAAAACAAAGAGTTGGTTCTTCGAAAAACTTAACAAAATTGACAGACCCTTAGCAAATCTTATCAGAAAAAGAAGAGAACACACCCAAATTAATAAACTCAGAGATGAGAATGGAAACATCACCACGGAAACAACCAAGATTCAGAACATTATAAGGGAATACTTCTCAAAACTTTATGCTAATAAGTTTGAGAACTTGACAGAAATGGACCTCTTCCTAGCAAATATTGACATGCCAAAACTAAACCAAGATGAGTTAAACTATCTTAACAGGCCCATATCAAGCATTGAAATAGAAACAGCAATAAGAGACCTCCCAGCTAAGAAAAGTCCAGGACCAGATGGTTTATCAGCGGAATTTTACAAGGCCTTCAAGGCAGAGCTCACACCAATTCTCCTCCAACTCTTCAATGAAATTGGAAGAGAAAACTCACTACCGAACACATTCTATGAAGCCATCATAACCCTCATCCCAAAAGCAGGCAGGGACTCATCAAAGAAAGAGAACTATAGACCCATTTCTTTGATGAATATTGATGCAAAACTTCTCAACAAAATTTTGGCCAATCGACTTCAACAATTCATCCAAAAAATCATACACCACGATCAAACAGGATTCATTTCAGGGATGCAAAGCTGGTTCAATATACGCAAATCAATTAATATTATTCATCACATCAACAGGAGCAAGAATAAGAACCACATGGTTATCTCAATAGACGCAGAAAAAGCATTCGACAAGATCCAACACCCCTTTATGATGAAGGTTTTGGAAAAATTAGGAATCCATGGAACATTCCTCAATACAATAAAGGCTGTATATGACAAACCTACAGCCAGCATTATACTCAATGGTGAAAAACTAAAGCCATTTCCTCTTAACTCAGGAACAAGACAAGGATGCCCACTCTCTCCACTTCTCTTCAATCTAGTATTAGAATGCCTAGCTACAGCAATAAGACAAGATGCAGACATAAAGGGGATCCAAATAGGGAAAGAAGAAATAAAACTCTCCCTCTTTGCAGATGACATGATCTTGTATTTAAAGAATCCCATAGACTCCACTCCCAAATTACTCAAGCTGATTCAAAACTTTGGCAAAGTAGAAGGTTATAAAATTAGCCCCCAAAAATCAATGGCTTTTCTGTATGCCAACAATGAGAAAAGTGTGGCTGAAATTAGGAAAGCAACTCCATTTGTAATAGCCCCACAAAAAATAAAATACCTTGGAATTAACTTAACTAAAGAAGTGAAGGACCTCTATGATGAAAACTTTAAAAGCTTGAAAAAAGAAATCAACACAGAACTTAAAAAATGGCAAAACCTCCCATGCTCCTGGATTGGAAAGATTAACATCGTGAAAATGGCAATATTCCCAAGGCTATCTGCAAATTCAACGCAATACCTATCAAAATTCCACCCTCATTCTTCAAGGAAATAGAAGAGGCAATCCAACAATTCATATGGAACAATAAAAGACCCCGAATAGCAAAAATGCTCCTCAACGGAAAGAACACGGCTGGAGGAATATCTATACCAAATTTCAAACTCTACTATAAAGCCATAGTAATCAAAACAGCTTGGTATTGGCATAAGAACAGACCTCAGGACCAATGGAATAGAATTGAAAACCCAGAAATGAACCTACAGACCTATAGCCATCTAATCTTCGATAAGGGAGCTAAAACAATACAATGGAAGACAGACAGCCTCTTCAGTAAATGGTGCTGGCAAAACTGGTTAACTACATGTAGAAAACTAAAGCTAGATCCTTATATATCACCCTGCACCAGAATCAACTCCAAATGGATCAAAGACCTTGAACTCAAAGCGGACACTCTGAAAACATTACAGGATGGAATAGGAGAAACCCTGGGTCTCCTTGGCTCAGGCCGAAATTTTCTGAATAGAGACCCGGAAACACAACAAATCAAAGAAAGGTTGGACAAATGGGACTGTATAAGGTTGCAGAGCTTCTGCAGGGCAAATGACATAGCTAGCAAGATCAATAGAAAGCCCACGGACTGATAGAAGATCTTTACTAGCCATACAACGGACAAGGGTCTCATATCTAAAATATACTTGGAACTCAAAAAATTAAACCACCCAACAACAAATCCTCAAAGAAACACTGCCCAATAAGTAAGTGGGCGAAAGACTTAAAGAGAAGCTTCTCTGAAGAAGAAAGAAGGATGGTCAATAGACACATGAAGAAATGTTCGACATCCCTAGCCATAAAAGAAATGCAAATCAAAACAACATTGAGATAACACCTCACTCCAGTTAGAACAGCAAAAATCAAGAACTCTAACAACAACAGATGCTGGAGGGGATGTGGACAGAAAGGAACCTTACTTCATTGTTGGTGGGAATGTAAACTTGTTCAACCACTTTGGAAAGCAGTATGGATGTTCTTCAAA